>NC_088777.1:2048508-2245950 GCF_954871325.1 Gordionus sp. m RMFG-2023
TCTTTTTTTATTAAAATTAATAAAGACCTAATTAATTAATAGATAGAGTATATGATGAATTATTTGTTAGCGTTCAAAATATGTTTATTTTTTTTTCGACTTTAAATTATTTTTATTGAAGCGCGATTTTGTTAAAGATTTTTTAAAAATCTTATTTTTAACCGGAAATGTATGCCGTGTCATGTTTGGAATTACCTTAGTGTGTTGTTAAACGGCTAACTCAATAATTTATTAGGAAAAATATTATGTGCAAGTCTTAAGATTTTGCCTCAGAGGTGGCACAAAGGGTTGAACAAACGAAATCTCGAGACCTTGGACAGTGTTTTTCTGGCTAAAATATTGAGTTAGCCCTTTTTAACAACACTAGAATACCTACTCCTATGAATTTCAAAACAATTTTTACTTGGACCTTTTAAACTTGATTTAATTTATATTTAATTTTCCATATACATATTTTTTTTTAAAATGACTCTAAAGGTTAACAGCAAAAAAATATCTTCTACAATTCATATGACAGGTGTTCCAAAAACATGTTAGAATATATTTCCGGTTAAAATCCCATTTCCCGTCCCGGCCCGAATTTATTTAAATTATAGAAATTAATTTTTTATAATTACTCAAAATAAAAGACATGTGTTATATGGCATTTAGTTTCTATAAATAAATGCAAATATTTTTTATTTTACAATAAAAAAATTCAATATAAAATTGATAAGTTCGGATATATTTTAAAAAAATTTCCAAGGTCCGACCCGGCACAACCGGATTTTTTTCAAAAAATATCCGACCCGGCACAACCGGATTTTTTTAAAAAACCGAGTCCGAAGCCCGTTTGGGCCGGGTACGGGCCGGGTACGGGCCGGGCTTACTTTTGCGGATCTCTGATAAATAACGCATTGCCGGAAATAATCACGCTAACATATATTACATATATTTGTTGCGAGGAAAATTTTAAATATAAGACCACAGTTAGCTATTTTTATATCACCAATCAGTAAAAAAAAATTTCGATTACATAAATATTATCCTTTTTATAAAATTAATAAGGATAAACATTTTTGTTTTTAGCCAATGGGACGTCAGATCGAAGCTTAGGTTAAACGTCTTTAAACTCAATATTTTATCCCGGGAACTTTTGCTCATAGTTACTTACAAAAGGTTTGGGATGTCTATTAGCGGATATCTCTAGGCTTGAGTCAATATTTTTCCGGCTAAAAATACTGAGTTAGCTTTTAAAGAGTCGACTCAAACCGAACCGTTTAAAGGTTATTATTGCAGCTAGTGTTGTTAAATTTTAAAAAAACGGCCCTATTTAAGATTATAGCCAAAATAGCATTATGTAAACCTATAAGATTTTGCGCATAGCTGGCAAAAAATGCTTGGGCATCTTATTTGCTAAAATCTCGATTGCTTATACATAGTATTATTTTAGCTAAAAATTCTTAGATCGGAACCCTTTTGGAATGGAATGGGAATTACAACAAAAAAAACAATATCCATTTCTAAATGTCAGAGTTGTTAAAAGATATTTTTTAAATGGATCTAGATACATATACATCGTCTAAAATAATATCTAGATACCGATATTTTATTCAAAAATCTATCTAGATACAGATACAGATACCACATTTTTATATCTATGTAACTAGATCCTTTAACAACTCTGCTAAATGTAATTTTTTTTTTTTATCCTTAAATTCACATCAAAAAAAAATTAAAAACTTCCCAAAAGTTAATTAAATTCTTGCCAAAAATTTAAAACACACTTGTAACAAATTAATTACGAAAAACAAGCCCAAATTTGTTTTTTTTTGCCGAATTTTCTGAAGAATATTAGGTTTAATTTTGATTTTTAAAAGTTCAAGGGGTTGGCAATATTTAATAATTTGAATCGATTCTTTATTATCCAGTATCTAATTCCTTAAGATTCTTAAGAGATCCTAATCCTTCCTTCCTTCCTTCCTTCCTTCCTTCCTTCCTTCCTTCCTTCCTTCCTTCCTTCCTTCCTTCCTTCCTTCCTTCCTTCCTTCCTTCCTTCCTTCCTTCCTTCCTTCCTTCCTTCCTTCCTTCCTTCCTTACACAAAAAATTAAACGATGACTGATGCCAGGCCAACCAATCAAAATTGACCGATAAATAATCTTTAAATAAATCGACTCCATCGTGCAAACGGAGGGTGAGGAGCGGTCGCGGCAGCCAACTATTTGAGAATCCGCCAAATTTTGATTTCTTAAAGCAGTTTAAAAAAATGAATTTGAAATTTATCTCATTTTTAAAAAAAGTGTACATATAAATTCAGTTATTTTATCACAAATTATAAATATTTTAACACATTATAATTGTACAAATATTACCTAATTCAAATTATAAGTTGTAATATCTCTTATAATTTTTTTTTTTTTTCAAAAAAAGCTTAGGTAAATTGGAAAATTTCCAGAGTTGTTAAAAGATACTTTTTAAATGGATCTAGATACAGATACAACGTCTAAAATAATATCTAGATACAGATTATTTAATCAAAAATCTATCAGATACCACATTTTTATATCTAGATACAGGATCTAGATACTTGTATCAATTTCTGATTGAAAAATATCGAAAAAGTTTAAACCCTTATCACCATATCTTTTTTCTAGACTTCGTTTAGGTTCGTTGTGACAAAAATTTTGATAAGTGCAGGTTCGGTTTCGGTGAATAATAACGGTTACAGTTTAAAATTCCTGATTCTTTACGCATTGATTTTATTTCAATTCCTTCTTTAAAAAAGGAAAAATAACGAAATAATATTTGATTAAATTAAAATTTCTAAGAGAAAAAAAAAAAAATTAAACGATAGTAATTATCTATATTCTTATAATATAATATTTATTTTATTATTTTTTTGATAAAAATTAAAATTTAAAATTTTATAATAATTAATAAAAAAAAAATTTTGCATTTTAAATATTATTAAACTGAGGTTTTATAATTTTATTTTAATTTTTTTTTTTTTTAAATAAATTATTTATCAATTAATATTTATATCGAATTTATTTTATTTTTTTTTTAATTTATCGTTAAAATCAAGGTCGCGGAAAAATGATAGCCTAATATATTTATATTATATGTATAATTAAAAATTATACATTTAATTAATAATATAATAATTTTATTTTTTTTAAAAAAAAAAAAATAATAATAATAATAGAGTGAAGAAATTTTGTTTTAAAAAAAATTAAATATAAAATATTGGTTTAATTTGGCTATATACATCAGAAACCCCTCAGAGGTACAATTTACACAGCCTGGCGCGGCACGGATTTTTTTAATTTTTTATAAATTTATGGATAATAATTGGCGACCTAAAAATATTCGGTTTTGAAGTATTCGACCTTTTCTTAGGCTCTGTCCGACCCCGGTTTTTAGGCCCAGCCCGAGTATATTTAACAAATTTAAAAGCCTGGCCCGTGTGCCCAGGCCGGGGCCGGTTCGGACCTGCATTCTCCGTCGGTAAGATGTCGCAAGTAATTTACCTCCCCTTAAAACTGGTATATTTTACTAAAATTTGTACATTCATTTTTTTGATATTTTTTTAAACATTGCATATTAGGTTTTATATTCTTAAATTAATTATAAATGTAAAAATATTTTGGGAGATTAAGTGGTTTCAAAAATTTTTTTTATAAGAATTTTTATTCAAAGAAGCTTCGCAAAATAAAGCAAAATATATTCGATTTTAAAATATTATTATTCGTAATATCTTGAACTAGATAAAATTCAAGTAACTGAAGAGATGCATTGATATCATCAAAGGGGATTAAAATGATGAAATTAGAGTAGTCATTTATACATTTTTTTTAAAGGGACACGTGTTCATTTGACCAGAACGTAAGATCGTCTATGAATCATAACTAGGATTTCAAAAACATAATTATGTCCATCTTCAGCTGACAGTAAGTGATTCTGATTGGTCATATGAGATTATTAGCGAATCGTGCTATTCCTATAATTATTGTATGTAAAACATGCAAATATAATCAAAAATTAACTAATATATAAATATCAATATTTTTTTTTATTTGCGGATAGAAATTCTAAAGTCCCCGTTTCCCAAACTCATAGAATTTTTCATCCTGTGCTTTAGAAAAGTAGGATAATTCTTTTGATTGAAGATTAACCTCTCGAAGACTTAAAAATTGCTAAATCTGCAGAAGGATTAGGGGGGAGGGGTTGTCCAATCAGTAAAAAAAATAGGGGTGTGGGTAAAGGGTCCAACCATTTTAAAATTTGTTGGAAAAAAATAACAGTGTTTTTTTTTGTAGTAAAAATTTTTAAATCTTTGGGTATCATTTTTACCCAGAATATCAATAGGCTTTCTTTCCTTCTTTCTTTCCTTCTTTCTTTCTTTCTTTCTTTCTTTCTTTCTTTCTTTCTTTCTTTCTTTCTTTCAAATTAAAAAAATCGGCTAACCCAATATTTTAGCCAAAAAAAAAAATATAACTTATAAACCCTGGAAATTTTGTTCGTGGTGGCAGGAAGGTTTGGAAATCTATTGATAATATCTGGACACTTAAACATAAAATTGACAAATTTAACATATATTTTAAAAAAAATTCTAAGGCCCGACCCGACCCTACCCGAATTATCTTAAGAAATATTAAGCCCGGCCCGAAGCCCGTTCGAGCCGGGCCGGGTTTGAGCCGGATACGGGCCGGGCTTACTTTTGCAGATCTCTACCCAGAATATCACTCAAGAGGGTTAACTGTCTATGAAGTTAGGAGTGACGGGAAAAGAGCGCATCAATAATATCTAGATTTACTTAAATAAATATTAATGTTTGACTCAATATTTTATACAGACAAATATGCAAAAGCCCGAAGAATTTTTCTCATATCCGGTACAACGGTTGTGGACATCTGGCTTAGGCGATATTATTCTTGCAATAATTTGCTGTTTTTTTGGGGGGTCCTGTTTTTTTTTCCTGTTTTTTTTTTTACATCCAACCATCTCTCATCTTTTTGATTAGCTAAAACGGCTGACTTAATATTTAAACCAAAAAATAAAAATAATAATTGTCTTTAGCCTCGAGATTTCATTCTATAGATTCAGGATCTTATTAGCGAAATCTTAATAGTGCGCACGAATTGAAACGTTTCAACGCAGCGTTTTCAAAACGCGTATAAATAATTTAAAATACAAAACGCAAACATGCTCAATTTTAAAACGAATGCATTTAAAATGGTGTGCGCACTTGTAAGGCTTGCATAATATTTTTTTCCTGATAAAATATTGAAGTTAGCCGTTTTCAAAAATAGGCCTTGAGCCGTTTAAACGACACTTATGGGCAAACCCGATAATAAATATAATCACATAATTTATATATATTATTTTTAACTATTAAAATAAATATTTTTCAAATCTACTTTTAATATTTTGTTTTTAAGTAAGGGAAATTTTATATAAATTGGATCTCAAAAAAACTATACTTAATTTTTTTTTTTTTTGATATTGCCTTGTATGTAAGTATGGGTTTTAAAATGTAAAAAGATATAGAAAGATATATTATATAATGAATTTAGATAAATTTTAACAATTTGAAACCAATTATCCCATTATACTATTATATCGTCCACTTATATTATTAAAATATCGATATGATAACCGATAATAAAATAAAAGGACCATTTCACATTACTAATACTATAAGGGGAATTTTTTTTATAGATATATATATATATATAATATAATATATAGAAAGAAAGAAAGAAAGAAAGAAAGAAAGAAAGAAAGAAAGAAAGAAAGAAAGAAAGAAAGAAAGAAAGAAAGAAAGAAAGTAAGAAAGAAAGAAAGAATGTTAGTTTTATGATATTTTTTGCTAACCCAACGACATTATAATAATACATAGACCGACGATGTATTCATTGAAAGTTGTACATCAATGAAAAACAGCTGGGGGACGCCATTTTGAATACCCATTTTTCATTATTTAAGAAATTTTAAACGAGAGGCCAACGTATTCCTACGTCTTGACGCAAACTTTATTAAAGAATTGCCTGGATCAATAACATGAAAATAATTACTATGTGGGTTGCCAAAATGGCGTGTCCAGCTGATTTGCATTCAACGACGCTTTCGGGTGCAATTATTATGAATGCGTAGTCGGTCTAGGTATTATTATATGTCATTGCACCAACCCTCCGAGACATCGTAAGTTATCATTATAAAAAAAAATTAGAGTGGCATATGTGGTTTTGGATGCTAGAGACCTTGACAGACACGTAGCCACAGGGTGGGGAATGGGGGGTGGGGGGTGGGGGGGGGGGGGTAGCCAGAAAATATTTGGCTCCCAAAAATTCTGGCCCTCAAATTTAAAAAAAATTATATTAGTTATTGAATTTTTGATTCGCCATTTAACAATCTTGGAAAAATTGATAATATCAAGATCACATTATTCTTGCAAAATCATCGTTCATTTATGGATTTTGATTGGTTAATTAAATTTTACAAGATCATTTTGGACGTATTTTGCATTTTAATTTATTTTAGCAAAGAAATGCAAAATAAAAGTTGTGTAAATGTCCCATACCTGAAATGTTTTGATTTTGGAAATCTATTGACCCATTCAAAATCCCCCAAAAATGAGCGATGATTTTTGCAAGATAATTATGCTCTAGGTATTACATCGCTTTATTTTATATCAACTTAACCATTTGTGGTTTAATGCATGCTCTGGTTATAAATATCTAATCAGTAATCAGAAGAGTTGTTAAAAGATACTTTTTAAATGGATCTAGATACAGATACATCGTCTAAAATAATATCTAGATACCGATATTTTAATCAAAAATCTATCTAGATACAGATACCACATTTTTGTATCTAGATACTTGTATCTAGATCCTTTAACAACTCTGGTAATCAGTAATAATTTTCATTTTTTTTATTTATAAACACTTACAAAGGTTATTCAAAAACTGATTACAATGATAATCCCCTATTTCTATTGGGATATCCTTTTAAAGACCAATTAAAAATAGGGATGGGTTCGTGTTTGAAAATTTAAAATGTACAATTACATTTAATATAGTATATTACTATAAAATATTTTATAATGTTTATTTCGTGATGAAAAAAAAAAATATTAAATAATAATGCTTTACTGCAGAGTCAGGCCCGGCCTGAATTCTATTTAAAATAAACGGGTTCGGGCCGGGCCGGATATTTTTAAAAAAATTCGGGTTCGGTCCGGGCCTAATATTTTTTAAAAAATTCGGGCCGGGTTGAGTCGGACTTGTGTTCGGGCCGGGCCGGGCTTGAAAAATTAGGCCCGATGCAGATCACTACTTTAAATACCATTAATACCTACTCTTTTTTTTATATAGAAATTTCAAGCAAGTGGCACGTTAGAATATTTTTCGCGTTTCCTTTCCTCGACTTCTTCACTCGAATATTTTTTGCATATAAAAAAGATTTATAAAACTAAGACTTAAAAAAAGGTTTTAAAATTTGTTGTTTTTTTTTTAAAAAAAAAATCTCCCAAAATAATAAAACTTTCCTAATATTATAATAATACATATATGGTTTAACCATCACATATGCCTTTTTCTGGCTTATTAATTTAGAAATAGAAATATCCTTATCGATAATGAAAATAGATCGTAAAAAATTATTATATATATAATCTATTTAATATCTTTTAATTACAGTTTTATTGCTTATAAATTAGTGAGGTAGGAAAAAAAAATTTACTTTATTTTTTTTTATCTTTCCGCTTACATCCCCAACCACCACCCCCCCCCCCATTTCCACATAGTGGTGTTTTATTTTAATTCAGTTTGAATTTATCCTGGAAAAACATTCTAAAATAAGTTTGCCTACTGCTCGAAATTTCTAGTCTAAAATGGTAGTGTTGCTAAACTGCCCATCTTTAGTCAACCATAAAACAGCGCGTAGCCATTTTTTTTTTTATCCAGAAATAATTCTAATCAACTTCTAGTCGAGACTCAACTTAGAAGCTTAATTCGATTTTTTTTTTTTTAGTCTAAAAGCTAGACTCAGTCAGACACAGTAGAGATTGTCTACGTTAGGTAATTTAACAACATTACTAAAATCGTATTCTTCTAATATAAAATGATATCCACACAAAAGAGTTAGTTTCTGTTAAGTGGAAAAAAAAATAAATAATAAACTTAACCTATAAATGGTAAGAACTCTTAGGTTTACTCCTGTTTTCGACGCCTATACCCAGGTTTGACGATCGATTTGCACGTCAGAATCGCTTTAGGACCTCCGCCAGAGTTTCCTCTGGCTTCATCCTGCCCAGGCATAGTTCAACATTTTTCGGGTCCCAACAACGTGTGCGCTCAATTCTACCGTCTTTTTTTTATATCCTGGAAAAGTGTTATAAATAAGTTTGCCTGATGGAACGGTATAACCATATCTCGAAATTTTCGAGTCAAAAATATGATATCCACAAAGAGTAGTGTCGTTAAACGGCTCATTAAAGACGGCTAGCTCAATATTTCTATGGTTCTTTCTATGAACAAAAATCTTTTCAAGCTTGCGTAATAAATTTTTCTGGATGGAATATTGAGTTTGCCGTTTCCTAGACAAAGATTGTATAGTTTCTTTTATGATTTGGGTTTACTATTTTCATGTTTTTAAAAATTAATCTAATTCTGACTTTTTATTTAATTTTTTTTAATATCCTGATTTTTTAAACATTTAAATTATTTTTATTTTTATTTATTTTTTTTAAAATTTATAAATTCCCCTTTATTTTATTTTATTATTAATTTAATTTATTTTATTTTATTAATTACGGTCCGCCTTGTAAAACGGTATAGAAGGAAAAAAAAAATATATATTGAATATCACCTAATTAAAAATTCCGATATTATTACGTGTAAATTATATTTATATTTGAATTAAAATTTTATGTCAGGTCAGTGGAGATATTATTTCATATCCGGTAGAAATCCCCTCTAAAAAAAAAGTCCGCTTCTAATCTCAAATTACACTGTATTAAACACATTCTGGCGATGTTCGCCACGAATTCGCGCTAACTGTGATTGGATGAGGTTAGCCTCTAGTTTTTTTTAGCATTTTGTAAATGCCTCTACGAATGAATCCTGAGTTTGAGCTCGGATTAGACATTCTTTTCGGAAAAAAGGCATGATTCCGACCTCCATCTCAAAATTTATTTTCTGACTTCGACAATTTGAATTTTTTATTTTCGTTTCAGCAACCTATAACTTTTGTTTTTACGCGCTTGTTTGAAACATGGTACTTTTTTTTTATTAACAGTTACAATAAATGTATCTAAATAATTGTATATGGACTATATGAAATTTCGGATAGAACTTATAGAAAAATAGGGTCTCGTACCTTGAAAAATAGGTCCGATAGAGCAATCCTAAAACAAATGCATATACATTTATACAAATGCTAATATTGACCACTCTGAGAATATCTTTTCGCATTCTGAGAACTAAAATATTTATGTTATCGATATGTTTATTATTAGAAAAAGTTAGTTTTATATACATTTCTCATCCATGATTACACTTCACCCAAATAATACCAAATATATATTTCTAAAATCTCTCTCTAAAAAGGTATTAATTTGATTTTAAGTAATATTTTTTTTGCAGGAAATAAATATCATATACTTTATCATTTCAATATATTTTTGTCAATTTTGTAAAATTTTATTTTTCCTTTTTTTTTTCTCTCTTCAAAATTTGTACAAATATAATAATAATTAATTTATCATTACAATTTTATAATATAAATTATATAAAATAATTTAATCTAATATTTAAAAAAATAAAAATAATAATTTGACATTACAACAATATATAGTGTATATATAATATGATGACCTCTAAATTTAATTTCACATTTTTTTTATTAAATTTTTTTTTCCATCTCATTAATGAAAATGGAACATTTTAAACAAATAAAAAAAACCTTTTTATTTACCTATCTTTTTAAAACCAATAATCGGTTTTTTTTTTCAAACAAACAAAAAATATATAGAAAACGTTTTATATTGTTTTTTTTGTTCTTCTCTTCTTTTACATATGCGATCCAAACGCCTAACCGGTAATCATCACCGAATAAATGTTGTTAAACGGCACATTTTTTTTAAATATACCCGGGTCGGTTATAAGAAAAATCCGGGCCGGGCCATGCAGATGATACCTCTATCGGTCCCGGATATTTAATCTATTTTGATGTTTATAAAAAAAACGCGACTTAGGACACCCTATTTTAGTTTTTTTTTTATATGAGAGATTTTGATATATAAGGTGATATAACAAATATCGAAATAAAAGATGTTATTTTATTTTTTTTTACTCCCAAGAATCACGTTTCTATTCAAAACATATGTTTTAGAATTCTGAGCAGAAATGAAATATTATCGAGCTACGGGCGCAGCCAATGACATTATAATGATACCTAGACTGACGATGCATTCGTTAAAAGTGTACATCAATAATAATAAAAAAACAGCTGGGGACGCCATTTTTGGTTACCCATATCGATGTTCAAAATTTTAAAAACGAGAGGACCAATTTGTTCATATCTCTTGACGCAAACTTTAATTGAATCGCCTTGGGCAGGAGCAGCTGATTTGCATTCAACGACGCTTTTCAAAACGCGTTATTATGAACGCATCCGTCAGTCTAGGTATTATTACGTGTCATTGGACGCGGCAGCGGCCTAATTGCTTAAAGTTTCATCTTTTTTTAAAAAATCGAAATATTAAAAATGGAATACAAAAAAAAAATTATGTGATAATATTAAAGTTGATTACAAAAACAAAAATGTATAATTATTCTCTTTTTGAAAAAAAAAAAATTAGAAAAAGGCTTGTTATCATTTGTATCTTTCTATACTATTATTTATTAAATACAATTTTGCCACTCTTTGGGGAATATCATCATATTTTCACATCTTAACTGAACTGGGGGAAAAAAAACTTAAATTGCTTGTTTTTTTTGTTTTTTTTTTTTCAAACAAAAAAAAAAAACTCAATTTATTTTTGACATTCGTTCTTTGACAGACCTTTTTTTTATTAATGTCATTTTACTTCTTTTTAAAAAAAGAAAGAAATATTTAGATAAAGTAGCACCGTTTTTTTTTTAAATTATCAATGACATAAAATAATACCTAGACTGACTATGCATTCATTAAAAAGTTTGCATCGATGAAAAACAGCTGGGGGACGCCATTTTGATTACCCGTATCATCATTTATTAAACATTTTGGAAACGAGAGGCCAATTTATTCTTATGCCTGAAACGCAAACTTCGTCGAGATAATGAGGGAAGCAAGTCATCAATTTAATTAGTAGTTTTTTAACGTGAGAATAAATTGCCTACAATATAGGTTATCAAAATGGCGGGTCCAGCTGATTCGCATTCCGCAACGCTTTCAAATGCATTATTATGGATGCGTCATCAGTCTAGGTATTATTATTACGTCATTGAAATTTCCTTATTTATTATAACGACCTTTTTATACGTGGAAATAGTAGACTTTATAATTAAGAATTTAAAAAAAAAAATGGAATTAAGTTTTCTAAGTTGAGTGAGTCTAAACTTTGAAGATCGATTCGAATACCTTAAAAATAAAAACATGGCTACACTGTTTTTATAGTTGACTAAAGTTAGTTAGTTTAACTACAACACTAGATTTTAGATGATTTTTTTTTAAAAAAAGGAAAATGTTTTCCAAATTCCTTTTCCCTCCTTCCTCCCTTCATAAATCGATATTTCACAATTAATATCGAATCAAAATTAACGAAATTCCGTCTACAATCTCGCCCCACCTTGCAAGAGCGAATTTTATTTTTCGACAAATTAGATTTTTTTTTAAAAAAAATTTGTCTATATATTTTTTTTATATAAAATTTTAATTTATATAAATATAAATACATCATTTTAAAGCTATTTAATATTTTATATTATATAATGTATGGTGTATGTGTAAATAGATTTAACAGTTAGTAATAATAATAATAAAAAAAAATTTAATTCTAATTTATATTTTATTATAATATATTTTATAATATTTTTTTTTAAAAATAACTATATTAATCTGATATGTTTAAAATAACCACATAAAAACTAATATTTTTTTTTTCATGAATTTGATATTAAAAGTAATTAAAAAATGACTATAAAATATAAATTTATTTCTATTTTTTATAGCGGTGTTTATTTTCGGTATCAAAAATATTCTTTATTAAAAAAAAATCTCAAAATTAAATTGGATAAATAATATAATAATGGTGGTATATTTTATATTAATGTTTAAAAAAAAATAAAAATAAATGTATTTAATAAAATGAAATACGGTTTTTTCAAAAATTAAAATATTGGTAATTTGGCGGCTTATAGAATGTTGGAAAAGTCTGTGGGGTGGACTAAGGGGAGGGGGCGGGAGTTTTTGGAGTTGAGACCCCTTCTACCCTCTACCCTCCTTCCCACCCCCATGTAAAAATACTATTAGGTATTTGTTGATTTTTTTTTCCATAATATAAAATAATTAACATTTAAAATAACTTTTTCTCATTTCAAATCGCACCTTTGTCGCGCTGTAACACACTCCAGGGAAACGTTGGGGATCTGTTTAGCGTTACATATGAGGAGCATAATCAGCGTTATAGATTTGTTTCCAAATATTTATATTTGGACAAATAAATTCATCCAAAATGCCCCGAGAACTAGAAATAAATAAATAAAAATTCTTATCAGAAGCTCTAATTTTACCACTCTTTTTTTTTTGTACAAAAAAAAAAACAAATCGTTATTCCTAAAAAAAAATCATATTTTTTTATTTTACTTTTGGTAAAAGAAAAAATCAAATTCTTATTCGTGAAAATACGAAAAAAAAAAATTTCAAATTTTTCGTTATTTCCTAAATCCTTTTCTCGAATAATTAATCCCTGGTTGTATCTTAGCCACTTTTATATGTGTACCATAAATTTTGTCACATTATAATCCAATAAATGATGATAGTCGACCTACGTTAAGTTTACAAAACACTGGGCAGATAGAAGATTATAAGGAGAAAATTATTCCTTTAGAAAAAAAGACGTAATAGATAATTTAAATGGTTAAAGATTATTAGTGTTGTTAAACGGCTCGTTTTGAGGCGTTTTAAAAAAAGACTAGTTCAGTATTTTATCCAGAAAAAATACTACGCAAGAAGATTTTGCTCATATAGAAGGAACAAAAATATAGGAAGGAAGGAAGGAAGGAAGGAAGGAAGGAAGGAAGGAAGGAAGGAAGGAAGGAAGGAAGGAAGGAAGGAAGGAAGGAAGGAAGGAAGGAAGGAAGGAAGGAAGGAAGGAAGGAAGGAAGGAAGGAAGGAAGGAAGGAAGAAAGGAAGGAAGGAAGGAAGGAAGGAAGGAAGGAAGGAAGGGGAAGGGGAAGGAAGGAAGGAAGGAAGGAAGGAAGGAAGGAAGGAAGGAAGGAAGGAAGGAAGGAAGGAAGGAAGGAAGGAAGGAAGGAAGGAAGGAAGGAAGGAAGGAAGGAAGGAAGGAAGGAAGGAAGGAAGGAAGGAAGGAAGGAAGGAAGGAAGGAAGGAAGGAAGGAAGGAAGGAAGGAAGGAAGGAAGGAAGGAAGGAAGGAAGGAAGGAAGGAAGGAAGGAAGGAAGGAAGGAAGGAAGGAAGGAAGGAAGGAAGGAAGGAAGGAAGGAAGGAAGGAAGGAAGGAAGGAAGGAAGGAAGGAAGGAAGGAAGGAAGGAAAGAAAGAAAGAAAGAAAGAAAGAAAGAAAGAAAGAAAGAAAGAAAGAAAGAAAGAAAGAAAGAAAGAAAGAAATAATTGATTTTTTTTTCCCCGTTGTACAATTAAATGTATTTTTTTTATACTTGTTTATAAAAGTCAATAATCTTCCCTCTATTTGCCGCTAGAAAAGGGGAAAATGTCACACAATTATTAAATTAAGTTGTGTATTTATAAGATATAAAAAAAAATTATTAATTTACTGAATATAAATTTATTAATATAATAATAATATAACTTTATAACTAATTATATTCGATCCGGTTAATATTTATTAGTTTAACGTATATTTTTCTTTTTAACATTAACCAAAATTATTATTATAATCATCAAATTACAGTTTATTTAAACTTTGTATTTCTTCATTTATAATTAATTATTCGAAAAATTAACCCTCAAATATTACATTCTATAAAAGTTTCAAAAATATATTTAGGCCATCCAACCTTGCTTTTCTAATACAGTTTTGACCCGTTATTTTTTATAAATTTTGGTATAAAATAGTTTCGTTCATTAACGACAAACTAATTAATACACTAGATTTCATTTTGTCATAACCGATGATAATTTATATGTATTTTTATTAAATAATATAAAAGTAAGTATATATTAAATCATAATTTAATGCGGGTAGCGTAAACTGGAATCATCTTGTGAAGATTGGTGGATCTCGAAAATTCCATCATTCCCGTCAAGTCCATATTTTAAAAAATAAATAATTCTTCTATGAGTTATTCATTAATCTATAGAAGCCGTTTATAATTTATATTTAAAAAATAGTAAAAATCTATGTAAAAAAAATGAATAATACAATTATATTAAGTTCATATATATTCTATGACAAAATTTTTTTTTTTGTCTAAAACACTGTTAATAAATTGTGTTATATTGATTCTTTTCACTTTAACATAATGTTAATCTTATAGTTACATTGATTGTTATTTACTTTTGAAAAGTATATATATATATAGAATTTATTAGGTTAATATAGTATAAGTTAAATATATTTTATAAAAATATTAACCATTACACCCATATTAGCGTAACACTAACAGGAGTAAGTTTCCTCCTGAGCATGTTGGAACATATTTCTCGGTTATAAAATCAGATTTATAGATTTAAAAGTAAAATTAAAAAGCGCTCACAAAAATGGATTTAAAAATTGAAAAATAATAAATAAATTGACTGGAAAAAAAACACATTTGGGTCCTAACATATATGTTTATAAAATTTATATTTATAATCTCCTTTTAGGCCAGAGCTGACCCATGTGATCATATATGGCTTGATTACCCGGCTTCGGGAGATTCTTGTTACTTGAGCGAAAATACGAAATGCAAAGTATATATATATATATATAATATATCAATATCTCTATATGTTTTCTCAATTCTTCTTTTAAAAATATTAGTTTAACTACTATTTACTTTTCTAGTGTTTATAAAAGACTGGGGTTAGCTTAATATTCCTCGAGAATTCCGCTAATAGATGTTCTAGACCTTTGTGCCAATCCTATTAGCAAAATCTTCAGGGCTCGCGTAATATTGAGTTCGCCATTTTTTTTTTAAAAAAACCCTGTTTCAAATCGCGCCATTTTATCAACACTAATTTATTTCCCCGTTAATTTTGTAATCATATGTTAATGGGCAACCATTTTTATTTTCGTAAAATAAAAATAAGGAAAATTCCGTACGATTTATATAGGCACAGTGTCCAAAATCTTTTTTAAAAAAAATTTGAAGTTTTAAAACTTTCGGAAGTTTCAAAATTTGATGAAATTCCGAAAATTTATTTTGGTCATTTTATATTTTATATTTAAAAAAGGCTTATATTTTTTTTTCTCCCTTAAAGTTTTCAAAAGTTTTGAGAATCGTAATTTTTTGATATTTTGGATTTTATAGCCTTTTTAAAAGATTCAGAAATTTTTAAAAATAAATTTTGTAAATAATAAAATATAATGTTAGAATTTTTTTTTTTCGTACTCTTAAAATTTTATATTAAAAAAAAAAATAATTATTTCGGAGAGTGCCAGGCCCTAAGCCCGACCCGGCATAGGTACACGGGTCGAGTCGTATATTTTGAACAAAATCCGGCCCGGGTCGAAAATTTTTTTAAAAAAAACCGGTCCGGTCTGTGCAGATTACCTCAGCAGGTAATGAATATTATTAATTAAAATAAAATATATATTAAAAAATTACATTTGTTTTCATAAAATTGAAACTAGAAAACGGGTAACAAAAAAAGGTGTTCGGCTTGCAAAATTGTGATACATGAGGAGTGCTTGGACACCTTGATTAAAATAGGATTTGTGTGCAAGCCAACATTCCGGTTAGAACATCGAAGATCTTCTCTCAGGAGGAACGAGGAAAGAAAGGAGACTAATGATCCTCCACGTGATCATCTGTCAGAGTGTAAACATTATGAGTTGCATCATCATTGGGTACATAGGAGGAGGCAAGAAGGCAAATGCAAAAGTTGCGGCAAATCGTTTCCCACGAAATTCAATTTCTATTCCAAAGTTATCATATTTCTTTCTTTCTTTCTTTATTTTCTTTCTTTCTTTATTTTCTTTCTTTCTTTATCTTTCTTTCTTTCTTTCTTTCTTTCTTTCTTTCTTTCTTTCTTTCTTTCTTTCTTTCTTTCTTTCTTTCTTTCTTTCTTTCTTTCTTTCTTTCTTTCTTTCTTTCTTTCTTTCTTTCTTTCTTTCTTTCTTTCTTTCTTTCTTTCTTTCTTTCTTTCTTTCTTTCTTTCTTTCTTTCTTTCTTTCTTTCTTTCTTTCTTTCTTTCTTTCTTTCTTTCTTTCTTTCTTTCTTTCTTTATTTTCTTTCTTTCTTTCGTTCTTTCATTTAATGTTTAGATTAGCTGTTTAATTTAAATAAATCTTTTAAATTTAATTTAAAGAACAAAAGTCATCCTATACATTGGAATTATTATACCTTATATAACCAGCCTTTATTATAAAGATAAACTTTGCAATGTGTTTCTAATAATTTCCTATATAAAAAAAAATAATAATAATAATAAAGGAAATAGTCGCCATCAGCTGTTCTTGGTGCAAAAATGCCCACCATAACAAAGTCTCGTGTTTCACCCTCAAATTATTTGAAGAGAGATGCAGTTTGGGTCATTTAAGGACGGTTATTGTTCCTCCCTGGTGGATAGTTAAAGCCACGACACATCCTAATCTCAAAGAAAGAGTGACCATTATTTCTAATTCCATCCACAAAGATCCTTTGATTCCTCCTAATAAAAATTCAACCTCTACTTCAAAGATTTGTCGAGTTTCGGAGGATGTTGAGGCAATGAACGAAACTGTGCTAAATCTTAATTTGGACGCCAATAATCCCGGTATAGGCTCTCCGACTAACACGGTGCATTACAGGAGAAGTTCTAAGACTCTAACCTCTAAATCGCCTTTGTCAATTAAAAATCGTACACGGCGATTAACACATCACACTCCTGCACAAGTTTAACCAATCATATTGTCAAATGATTTATGATGATTTTAATTTGAATATTTAAAACTATAGCATTCATTTTTGATTAATATTATTTCAAATTCAATTTGATTTAAATACATAATTTAGTCTAAGAAAAAACCCATCTTTTACATACAACCAAACTACGATTACTGCGACCCAAACAATGCCAAAAATTTTGACACTGAATTACCGGTGGAGAGATATTATAAACTCTGCGGTGAAACGCCAGTTTTAGTTTTGATAAACCCCAAAAGTGGGGGAAACAAAGGGGCCAAGCTTATACACAAATTCCAATGGTTTCTGAACCCCAGGCAAGTCTTCGACATAACGAAGATCAAACCCGAATTCATGTATAATATTATATTTGCTCGATTTTACTTGTATAATAAGGTCGAAGTATGCGCCTATATATTATTAAATGTTGTTAAACCGCTGGTTAACTCAAAAATTTGATCCAGAAAAAAATATTACGCAGGCCTGAATATTTCGCTCATAGGAAGGAACAAATATTTAGACGCACATATCATCAAAATCTAGACGCTTTTAAGCGACACATTTCTGCCCGAAATATTGAGTTATAACCGTTTTGAAAAATCTGCTCGATACGAGCCCTTTAACAACACTACTATATATAGGCGAACACGGTTTTAAAATATCTTTTTTTCGAATACTTTACCATAATTCCTTATTTTACTCATTTTACTCATTTTGCAATATTCGTTTTGCACTTGTCGGCCGGCGTTCGTTACGTGTATTCGCTTTTGTCAGCCGCGATTCGTATTATTGTTTTATTGATTGTGTGATATTGTAAGAATTGGATTTAGTCTTAATTAAAAAAAAAAGATAGGTCCGGCGAGACCACGCGGTCCTACTGTGCCTTTTGGCGCTGAGGGGGGGGGGGGGGGTGGCGGCTGAAAAAATATACATTTATTTTGAAGCGAATGATTATTTCTACGTCAGAGTTTCGTAAATATTGATAACATTTTTAAAAAAAAAAATTGAAACACCTACAAATTCCTTTTGAATAAAATTTGGTATAAATTATACAATCAATATATTTTTCAAGTATATAATTGAATGGTGAGTAATAGTAATTAATTTCTAATATAATTTACCTTATAATTAATTAATTATTTTTCCCGGAAAGGGAAAAGATGTATTTAAATAACTAATTCTAAATAGTTAAAAACCTCCGATATCTTATGCAGAAATTAATGAGAATCGAGCTAAAAAGTCCGTTACAAAACTGTCCTAAGATCCGGGAATGAGTTGATCTCCCTCTAAGGAAAATCCCTTAATCTTATTAAATCTTTGTATGATTCATTAATATCATATTTTCTGCTTTTAAAAAAACAATCAGAATCGAAATGTACCACAAAGTTTCGAATTTGAGAATATTGGTATGTGGAGGAGACGGGACAGCTGGGTGGATATTCTCGGTGTTGGACTCTTTGACGGAAAAGGATATCATCGACGACATGCCAGCTGTCGCTATTTTGCCATTGGGAACGGGGAACGATTTGGCTAGATACCTCGGCTGGGGAGGGGTAAGTATTTATTTTTTTTTCTTAAATTTAAAAAAAAAAAAGAGAAGAGAAGAGAGAGAGAAGAGAAGAGAGAAGAGAGAAGAGAAGAGAAGAGAAGAGAAGAAGAGAAGAGAAGAGAAGAGAAGAGAAGAGAAGAAGAAGAGAGAAGAGAAGAGAAGAGAAGAGAAGAGAAGAGAAGAGAAGAGAGAAGAAGAAGAAGAGAAGAGAAGAGAGAGAGAAGAGAAGGTATTGATTTTCGAAAACGGCTAACCCAATAGTTTTTCTTTATGCAAAAAATGATATGCAAGCCTAAATATTTGAACAACGATATTTTAACGAACTCGATTGCTTGAAGTTAATATTATTATGGCTTAAAATTCTTAAATTAAAATTAGAAAACCAAAATGAACCGTTTAAAAAAAAACTAATATATATATATATATATGAAGAAGGGGAAAATAAAACGTTTATGATTTATTTATGCAATTTCAGTCCTACAATGACGAGCCTTTGCCCAAAATAATTACTAGCGTTGTCGAAAACCCGATAAAGAAATTAGACAGGTTAATTTGAATTTTAAAATCAAAAATTTAGTTATATTGAATAAAATATTAATTTTTTTTATTTGATATTGTTCAGAGACCTTGCAGGCCCGGCCCTAAGCCCCGGGCTGGGCCGTATATTTTAAAACCCAAATATTTAAAATCGCTTGTTACTAGCTGTAAAAAAATCAAAAAAATAAATAAAATATATTTTTTAAAAAAAATCCGGGCCGGGCCTGAAATTTTTTTTAAAAAACAAGAAACCGGGCCGGTTCGTAAAAACTTTTCGAATAAATCCGGTCCGGGCCGCCTCTACGGGTTTCTGATATTCTTTAAAATATAATTAATACGAAAGGTGGAATATTGCCGTCGAGCCCAACACATTCCTAGCTGACACTCTCCCTTATATCACGGATTATAAATCCAAAAGTAAGAAACACAAGGCTTCCAAGTACCTGGAACGCAGTAAAACTAACCCCGTATTAACATCGCTCATCATTTCCGAGAGTCAGAAAACTGCTACGGATTCCAAGAATTCTCAACCGAATTCTCCCCAGGTGGAATTCACTATTTCCCCGCACCAAGCGAATTCTGCCCACAGAATCAAACCCGTTTCTGAGCCCAGTATCTCCTCGTTCACCAAGGGGGATTATAGCAGCAAGTTCATATTCCCGGAGAACAACGGTGGTGATAGCAAAGATTTGGGGGTTAATCTGAGCCCCGATAAATTAAAAGAAGGAAACACGGATTCGGATGAAGGGAATAGAGATCATCGCGGACAAAGTCCGTCCATTAGTCCAAATCCCATAACGCCCCCCGTTAAAAGTGAATTACCTCTCACGGTGTTCAACAATTACTTCGGTATGGGTTCCGATGCTCAAGTTACATTGGAGTTTCATTTATCTAGAGGTTTGTTTTTTTTTTAAGATACGTTTTTTATTATTAAGGTATTGTTTTTTTTCTTTCAAACATAAAAAACTGGAAAAATACGGGGAAAAAAGCAGGCCTTAATGATTTTAAATTATACGCTAGTACCTAATATATATATAAAGTATTTATCTTCATTTATTTGCGATACTTTTTAATGATAATTATTTGGGTTTCTATTGAGTTAGTATTGTATTTCGTATTTCGGTTTAGCTGTGAAGAAATTAATTATTTATGTGAGGCGGATTAGGGGTAAATCGTCGGTGGCTAAGGGGGGTTATAGCGTAAAAACAGCTGCATTCATCACCTAATTATGTAATTTTCGCCATCATAGCGTAGCGATGTCGCACTATTTGTATAGATGTCATTATATTTTTTAAATGTAATAAATTTGTTTCTGAACTTAGAAAAAAAATAAATGATTTCTTATCCTTAAAACTAATTTTTTTTTTAAAGCTATTTAGCCAATCACTTAAGTATATCTTAGAATATATTTATTTTTTAAAACAAACAGAGGCGAATCCCGAAAAATTTAACAGCCGATTCAAGAATAAGATGTTTTACGCCGGGGTAAATAATGTACCATATATTATATACATATATCTATAATAATCAAAGTTAAGAGTTATATAGTAAATGTAGTTATCTTAATCTTTGATGCGCCATTTCTCACATGTTATTTTTTTTTTAACTGTAAAATGAAAATAATTAGGTTGGCGGAAAAGATATATTAAAACGTAGTTGGAAGGACTTGGTCAATCACATAAGCCTAAAGGTTTGACTTTTATTAATTATTTAATTTCGCGATTTCAAATGTTATAATTTTTAGTGATATTTATATATATATATTCGTTTAGTATATCTTCAGTTTAGAATTAGAGTGCTTCAACTATAAATAGAAAACTAGATTTTAAAAAAAAATTATATTAATTTTTGCTCTGTCAAAATTTATCAATAAGCTTTCTCCTATATTTGATTTTAAAACTTTAATGTTTGATTTGATTTTCTCAATTTTAAACATTTTGCGCAAAGTGGAGTTACTCCATTTCTAGGCCGACCATATATATATATATCAAACTATTTTTATATTCCACTAAAAAAAATGATAAATCGAAATACCTTACTATTATCATATAATCGACATACAAAAATAATTCTCGGGATAAAAAAAACGCTAAAAATTTTTAAAAAAAAATAAAATAAAGTCAAGTTGATGTTACACAAAAAAAAAAAAATTATTTTTCAAGGGGCAGGTATTGTCCATCCCCCAGGGTGTTACGAAATTTTGACTCAGTGGAGTTAATATATATATTTAAAAGATGGCCTAATAAAATTTTCCTCCTTCGTTTGGTAAATTTGGTGCACGGTCTTTCTTAGTGTTGTTAAACGGCTCTGAAAAAGAAAGAAAGAAAGAAAGAAAGAAAGAAAGAAAGAAAGAAAGAAAGAAAGAAAGAAAGAAAGAAAGAAAGAAAGAAAGAAGTCCTAGACATTTTGTTCCTTCTATGAACAAAATCTTCAGGCTCGCTTCATATTTTTCTTTCTTTCCTTTCGTTGATTTTTTCCCCTTTTTTTTGCCACTAATAATAGTCGGTCACGCGCCATAAAATATCCAGTACTATTAGTGATCTGCATCGGGCCTAATTTTTCAAACCCGGCCCGAATTTTTTTTTTAATGTTTTACCCGGCCCGAACCCGAACCCGAACCCGGATTTATTTGAATATAGAAGTTAAAATTTTTATAATAACTCAAAATAAACGATATACGTTATTTGGCCTCTACTTTTCTATTAATAAAATCACACATTTTTATTTTTACATAAAAAATTCGAACATAAAAATTGGTAAAATTTAGATATATTTTTAAAAATTTCTAAGGCCCGATTCGAATTTTCTTAAAAAAACGGGCCTACTTTTGCAGATCTCTGAGTAGACTATTGTTTTTTTTTAGGTTTAGTTCTGGCACGGATAACTTTATTTCTTAAATTTCTCCAGGGGCTCAGAACCTAATCAAGTTTTAGTCGAAAATTACGATAAAAAAAAAGATAAAGATAATAGCAGAACTGAAAGTCAAATAAATGCATTCTTATAATCAATATAATAAATTCTTAGTGGTCAACATTACCAAAATTATTTATTTATATTTCATAATTTATTTTTTTTTTTAAAAAATAAAATAAAATAAAAAATCAATATTGCTTTTTTGAAAATCGATAATCGATCAATAATTAGTGCGACGATATTGATTGGACAGAAAAAATCAGAGAGATGAAATTTCACTGTATATTGTTTCTCAATATTTCCAGGTAAATTATTTTTTAAATATATATTATTTTTTTTTTCAAATTCTTATTTTAAGTTAAAGTCAATGTATAAAAGTTTTTACCTCGTAATCAATCTGTTTTGGTTTTAAAATTAAAATTAATGAAAATATATGCTGACCTTGACTCTTGTTTATAATTATTATATAAAATCGATTAGATATGCTGGGGGTACTTTACCGTGGGGCTCTGATACCTCTACCAGTAATTTTGGGACTGGTGCTAGCAGTAACGTTGTAGCCGAAAGATCCTCTAGTAGCATAAGCAGCGAAAACAATGCTCTATTTGAAAGGCCTAGGTCTGACGACGGATATTTGGAAGTCATCGGGTTTACGGCCGCTTCATTGGTTAGTATATATTTATTGTTAACCAATCGTATAATTAATTGATTTGTTGTTTGTTTTTAAGATATATTTATTTTACTATTATCTTGAGGCACATGAAAAAAAAAAATTCTTATTGCTGAGACATGATTGGTTAATTGGTCCCGTCAATCTTGACATAATATTGATTGTATAAGAACGGGCCATTTTCCCAGAAGAGATTTTGTTTCAAAGTTTTATAATATATATTTCAGAATTTTTTTATAAATGGATTCTATTTTTTTTTTTTTTTAAATTCAATTCCAAAGGCTGCTCTGCAAATGGGAGGTCACGGCTACCGAATATGTCAATGTCATCTTATCGAATTAGTGACAACTACCAATATACCCTGTCAAGTTGATGGGGAGCCTTGTAAACTGTCCCCATCTATCATAACCATATCTCACCGAAACAAGGCTAACGTCGTTATCAAGAAACTCAAATATTTCGAGTAAAATCATTTATAAAAAAATTATAAAGAAACCATCTTTGTTTTACAGAATTTTGGCTTTCCGATAATTTTAAACCTTTAAGGTTTTATAGTTTATTCATATCACATACCAATATCAATCGCAGATAATAAACCAAAACATGTATATAGTAAATATATAATCAATGGGTTGATTAGCCGTTATGGAGTTTTTGAGTATATTGTCCTTTTTTTCAAATAGGCTTTCCTTTTCCTATTCTGCAAAATATCATTATGGCGACTAATAAAAGCAGCTTCGTATTTTACATTGTATCTGCATTGTATCGGGAATACAATATATTTAAAATATTTAAAAGTTTTTATTCCCACATCATCAGATCTTTCCTATATTATTGTCCATTCCAATAAAAAAAATATATTACAATTATTAAAAGATTTCGAGGTATTTCATGTAAGAATGTATATATATTAAATTAAATTACTTATTGATATTTATTTCGGCCATAGTGCCGACCCGTCGTCATTGAGTTTTTTAGTTTACCCGGGCTCAAAAATCTTAAAAATTTTTATTAAAGAAAGAAAGAATGAAAGAAAGAAATGAAAGAAAGAAAGAAAGAAATGAAAGAAAGAAATGAAAGAAAGAAAGAAAAGAAAAGAAAAGAAAAGAAAAGAAAAGAAAAGAAAAGAAAAGAAAAGAAAAGAAAAGAAAAGAAAAGAAAAGAAAAGAAAAGAAAAGAAAAGAAAAGAAAAGAAAAGAAAAGAAAAGAAAAGAAAAGAAAAGAAAAGAAAAGAAAAGAAAAGAAAAGAAAAGAAAAGAAAAGAAAAGAAAAGAAAAGAAAAGAAAAGAAAAGAAAAGAAAAGAAAAGAAAAGAAAAGAAAAGAAAAGAAAAGAAAAGAAAAGAAAAGAAAGGAAAGGAAAGGAATTTTGACCGAGCTCTAACCTCCCCCTCCTCCCAATCCCCTTTTCTGGTGTCATCACTGACACCAACGCGTGTTGATAACCAAACAGCGGGAAAGAAATTTTTTTTTTATTTGGGAATTTTTTTTTTATATATATAAATTTACAATTACGTTTATAACGAAATGGGCAAAAATTTTAATTTTCGCATTATTTTATTTTATCTAAGCTCCGAAGATACGGGTTTTGATGGGAATTATCGCAGATCCCAAGAAAATAACATGGAAGCGGACAATCTAGAATCCAAAGAAAGCTCTAAGATTTTTCAAACTCCTTTAGAATCAAGGAATTCCGAGTATATATTATCCTTTTTTTTATAAATTTTACGTTTTTAATTAATGTATCGCTTTTGTAACGGATATTGATAATAAATTTTTTTTTAAACTTTTTATGAGCAATAAATATATCATGGCACAGCTGACCTAGGGGAAAAGCTAATATTAAATTAAATATTAAGTTCAAAAGTTCATGAAAAATTCATCTGAAATTTATAGGAAAGATATTCTAAACACAGATTTTTAAATGATTGAGTGTTGAAAAAATAATTGACGCTTGTCATATACTAATTAGTGTTGTTAAAAAGTCGAGTTCACCCTACTCCACAACACAGTGTCTCGAGTCAAGACTAACTCGAGTCGTGAACTCAAGTCGACTAGAGGACGAATATTTTGTGAACTTGAGTCGATTAGAGGACGAATATTTCAAATTAGTTATTATTAAAATATATATATATAAATTATTCGCTTCATTTTTAAAAATAGCCTCGCGACAAACACGGTCTTCGTAAATTCGGACGATAATGCTCAAACTAAATCATACAACGAAAATCTCCCTACAAAACGAGTTATTTTTTCAAAAAATAAATATTTTAAAATATCATTTATATTTATATATATATATATATGGTAAGTATCAAATTTAAGTTTCGTACATTTTTCTACCCTTTTAAAATTTACTATAATTCTTACCCACGATTTTGAATTTTTAATTTTATCGAGCTTAAGGGATACATAATATATTAAATATAACTTCAAAATATTATGATTAATTAATTAATTATAATTTTTAAATAATATTTTACTAGAATTCTATATTGAACATACCCGACATCTCGTTGTCCCTTTGCGATAATAACGAAGATATTAACCACCTCAACGGAGATGACTTCGAAATAGGTGAGACCAAAATTGGCGGCAAACCTTTGGTAAAAGATGCCATTCCCGAATATAACGATGACTTGGGTGCTAATCATCATCATCGTCCCGGCTTAATAACCGATTATCCCGTCGATACAATTGAGACCGACAGAATAACGGGTTCAAATCAAGGTAATTTGTAATATTGTATTATTTAACTTTTTAATACATATACATATATATATATATATGTGTGTGTTAGCGTTAATTTATACTGTTCACAATTCATTAAATAAGGTATTCCAAACATGATGGAATAATGTATTTCCCGGTAAAAATCAGATTTTTAAATTTTTTTTAAAAAACGCGCTCGAAAAGCCGGAAATAACACATTGATGCTAATAACAGTATTCCACCATGTTTGGAATACCTAAAGATTTAACGGCCAAATTGTCTTTAATTCGTAAGATAGATATACATGATAGAATAATGTATTTCCCGGTAAAAACTGATTTTTAAAATTTAAAACACGTTGAGGCTAACGTATATATATATTTTAATCAACAAGAGAACTGCAATTTTTTTTGGCCTTCAGGTCTTAGGGGTCTTTTTTTTGTTCGAAAATGATTTAGGGTTCGGGTTTTTTATTATTTTTTATAAATACGGTTTTTATAGTGTTGTTGAACCATCTTACTTTGGGCCAGGAAGGAAGGAAGGAAGGAAGGAAGGAAGGAAGGAAGGAAGGAAGGAAGGAAGGAAGGAAGGAAGGAAGGAAGGAAGGAAGGAAGGAAGGAAGGAAGGAAGGAAGGAAGGAAGGAAGGAAGGAAGGAAGGAAGGAAGGAAGGAAGGAAGGAAGGAAGGAAGGAAGGAAGGAAGGAAGGAAGGAAGGAAGCAAGGAAGGAAGGAAGGAAAAGGAAGGAAGGAAGGGTGATTTAAACATCCACTATATGGTTATCATTTCCATCTTGCGGAATAAATTGATATATTGTTAAGAAGAAATGCAGAATATATTTTATTATTATTAAAATAAATTAAGAGCCCCGGGCGGGCAAAGAATTTTTTTATTTCCGGTCACGAGCCCTTTTCCGGAAATACGAAAAATAATTTCCCATCAGGATCGGTTCGGGAACTTGAAAAAATTTTAGCTCGATGCTGGTTTTAAACTTTTTTTGAAGAAGACAAAAAAAAAATTTTATAGTTTTTTGGGTAGCGATGTTAAACGGACGGCTCTTTTTGAGCCGATTTTTTTTAAAAGCGACGATGCGCCTGCGCTAATCGGCTCAACTAACTTTCATTGGAGGCAATATTTAAGCCAGAAAAATATTCTCCTAGCCTCGAGGATTAAGTAGATGTTCAAACTTAGTGTTGTTAAACGGCTGCTAACTCAAATTTTCATCCTGAAAAATATTACGCAAGCCTGAAGATTTTGCTCATAGAAGGAACCAAGGTCTGGACATAAATTATCGAAATCTCGACTCTCATACAACTTTTATATTTCCGGATAAAATATTAAGTTAGCCGGTTTTTAAAAACCGGCTCAAAAATAAACCGTTTAACAACACCATTTTTTGGGGGTATAATAACCTAAATTTCGTATCTTGAAGAAAAAATATTCAAAATTTTTTTTCCGGGGAACTTAAGGCCCTTTACGCCTCCCGCTATCGAGGGCTACCTAAATAAAAATGGTGGCGGAATCATTACGAAAAACAAATCATTAATTTGACCGTTAACGCATCGCTATGGCCGATGATTAGCAATTATAAGTTTATTCGTTTAAAAATGGTTAATTATCATCTTTATATGTGAAATAATATTGAGGCTTGTTTTTTTAGCATCGAAAAATTTTCCTGGGGGATAAATATAATACCCTCCTTTTTTTTTGATTTTTACTAGTGGATCGATTTATCGAAAAATCTTAGCAAATGATTTTTTTTATCAAAATATATTATAATATTAATATTACTTTATATAACAAGAGTCTAAGCAAAATCAACATTATCTATATGGTATGTGATGTGTGTTGGCGTCAATGTGTTTTATTTCTGGCAATGCGTTATTTTTTTATATAAAACCATTTTTTGAACGCGTTTATTTTTTTAAAATTATAAAAATCAGATTTTATCGGAAATGTAATTCTATCATGTTTGGAATACCTATCTTTTATGAATTGTAGACAATTTTGCCGTTAAAATATATTGGAAAATCTAATATAAATTTAATATTAAGTTTATAAGTTCATGGAATAAATTATCTTGAAATCAACGTGGAACGCATTTTCGGTAAAATTAGATTTTTTTTTTTGAATTTTAAAAAAAAACACTCTCAAAAAATAATTTAAATTTGAAAAAAAAATAACATTTACGGCTAACATATTATACCTTTATAATATTATGTTGGTTGTTTTTAAATACAAATTTTGTTTAGACTTGAAAATATAATAAATTAATTTATTTATTTCTTTTTATATATATTTTAGTGTATACATTTTATTACATAGTTTGTTTTTTTTAAAGCAATATTTTCTTATCTTTTTTTTTGCAATAATCAAAAAAGTGATAACAACTTTAATTAGTATTGAAATACGACACTTATATGCTTGAAGAAGAAGAATATGTGAACTTAAATAAAAGCTATATAGATCATTTCACGCTTACATAACTTATCGCGATTATTTTAGCTAGGTGTTTTATATAATACCTAGACTGACGATTCATTCATTCATTAAAATGCATTTTTTAAGCGTCGTTAAATAGCAAATCAGCTGGACCCGCCATATTGGTAACACGTATAGTTAATTATTCTCATGTTAAAAACTACTATTATAATTGATAACTTGCTTCCTTAACTATCTCGATGATCCGGCAATTCTTTAATTAAAGTTTGCATCAGATATAGGGAATAAATTAGGCTCTCTTTTTAAAATTTTAATAATGATTAGTCTAACCAAGATGGCGTCTCCAGCTGATTTGCATTTGATGTAACTATGTCATTGAAGACGTTAACTATTTTTTTAAAATATTTATATTGCGAAAAAAAAATATATATAGCTTATATAGACGCTTGCAAGAGAGGCGATCTCGACAACGTACGTTTACTTTTTAAAAATATTTACATTGTATAAGTTAACGTAACCGGATATGGGAATCCAGAGGGATTGGAAATCTTTCACTTTTCTAAAGTCATTTTTTACTGGAGGGGGTGCGGCACGTATATTTGAATTTAAGACAATTTTGCCCCCCCCCCTTATCATTTTGACAACTCTTCTTCTTCTCCGTTTAATGGCGATTATCCAGGTTCACCCAGGTTGGCCAGTTTTCCCTCTGATTTAATCATTAGGAAATTTTGTAAGCTAGGTTTTTTACAATTCGGGATGTCCTTCCTGACACTAACCCCCTTTAGGTGGTTTTTACATCCTCGTCGAGGAGACGGTGATCCTAATTCTAGACCCAGACCATAGGGAACCTTTTACATCTCCATTAGCCGCCAAAAAACGTTGCCACTCCCCTGCCGCGATGAGGGCTGTAGGTATAATTAGTGTCATAACGTTTAAAAAATAAATACGTAAATCGCGATATTGCCTGAAATTCGCGGACAAAAGATGAATCCATATGGGTTCCATTTCCGGTTACGACATTTTATACGCAATGTTTTGTAATAATAATCTAAAAGTATATTTAAAGAGTTCAGTATTTCAAAATATAGAAAATGTGTATTTATATTTTGCTTTAGATGAAAAATCTGATATCGCATTCTCACGCTGATATAACATGTGTAGACTCTTCCGGCCTAAGTGCCTTACACTATTCATCTCAATTCGGTTTTAAAAATATCGTGAAATACTTTTTAGAAAACGGTAATTAAATACTTTTTATTTATATTATTCGTGTATCATTATATACCTTTGTAAAATAGTATCGCTTTAAACTGATAACATGTATCACTTATATCCAGACTGACGGGTTCATTCGTTAAAATGCACTAGCGTCGCTGAATACGAATCAGCTGGTGACAACCTTTTTTGGTATCACGTATTAGAATTTTTTAACTAAAATGGCGTCTCCAGCTGATTTACATCGATGCACCTTTAAATGAATAAATTGTCAATCTATGTCGTCGTTTCTAATAAAGTATATAATTTGAAAAATTAATTTTTTTAGCCCCGAAATATATGATTGACCTTAAAGACAACGACAAGTTACAAATCTATTTTTGATGATATATATATATATACTTATTATGCTGCATTTATAATAAAACGCTATTCGCTCACGCATGTGACGGAATTAATCGCTAGCGAAACTTACAGCGATTAATACTTTTTTGGAAATATTACTTTTAAACAGCTGTTGCCGATTTCATCATTTCGCGCACTATTTTATAAATGACACCTATCATATAGGCTTGAATAACGTAAAATCACTTCGCCAAAAAATTCAGAGACTTGCAGAGGTACCATTTGGACAGCCCGGCCCGGATTTATTTTTCAAAAATTTTTTTAAGACCGAGCCCGAGCCGGTTTTTTATAAAAAAAAAATTGACCCGGATTTCTAAAAAAAAATTTAATTATATTTATTTTTGATTTTTATAGTTAATAATGACGATTTCGAATATTTTGATTTAACAATATACGGCCTGGGGCTAGGCCTGCAGGTTCTCTGATATGAAGGCAGCCTTAGTACGATAATTGGATATCTAAGAATTCTTAGTCGTATATATTCTATTTATTTTTTTTTAAAAATGACACTATAGAACTAATTAAACTATATAACATCACAATAAATTACAAATTATTAAATAAATTAATATATCATTGTTTTTTTTTACGTAACTTTGTTACCTTTAAAAACAAAATATATTAAACTTCCCACAAATTAAGGTAAAATTCGGATTTCATCCAAGACCTTTTCATAGGAAAAATTAAATATATATTATATTGTTTTTTTTTCTTCAAATAATATAAAAAAATAATCCGACAGAGGGCAAACAGCTCTACACAAAGCGGTCTCTAATGGCAGGAGAGGCGTCTGCGCCTTATTGGTCGAAAATGGTGCTAAAACCGATATACCCGATTATCAAGTCAGTTATAATATTCAAATGACAGACATATAAATATAATAATACCTAGACTGATAACGCGTTCATATAATTAACGCGTTTGAAAAGCGTCGTTGAACGCGAATCAGCTGGACCCGCCATCTTGGTAACCCGTATAGTAATTATTCTCGTGTTAAAATAAAAACTACCATTTTCTGCGTCGGATATAGGAATAAATTGGACCTCTCTTTTAAAAAAAATTTTTAATGATGAATATGGGTAATCAAAATGGCGTCCCCAGCTGTTTTTCATTGATGCACACCTTTAAGTCATTGGTTGTATCGCTAACATAATTTTTATTTTTCCTATCCTTACGTGTTGAATTGGGCTATGGGAAAGTTTGATCCGGAAATTATTATTCCGCCATTGTCTAGGAAATGCGTAAACTATTAATTTATAATATAATGTTGCACCATTAAAATTTTTGTATCCTCTTTTTAATTTATATAATAATAAAATCGATACGATAAAATTCGATAACAATTACGGGTCAAACCCGGGTTTTCGAATATATAAATTGTCCTACATCTCAATTAGTGTTGTTTAAACGGCTTCGTTTTGAGCCGATTTTTAAAAACGGCTAACTCAAGATTTCATCTAGAATATTATTGAAGCCCTAAGGATTTTCTTTGTAGAAGGGAAAAAAAGGTTTCTTGAGGTTTAGGCAAATATTTTTCTGGCTAAAATACTGAGTTAGCCGATTTTTAAAAACGGCTAACTCAAGATTTCATCTAGAATATTATTGAAGCCCTAAGGATTTTCTTTGTAGAAGGGAAAAAAAGGTTTCTTGAGGTTTAGGCAAATATTTTTCTGGCTAAAATACTGAGTTAGCCGATTTTTAAAAACGGCTAACTCAAGATTTCATCTAGAATATTATTGAAGCCCTAAGGATTTTCTTTGTTACCGATTTTTAAAAACGGCTAACTCAAGATTTCATCTAGAATATTATTGAAGCCCTAAGGACTTTCTTTGTAGAAGGGAAAAAAAGGTTTCTTGAGGTTTAGGCAAATATTTTTCTGGCTAAAATACTGAGTTAGCCGTTTTTTAAAAATCGGCTCAAAACGAGCCGTTTAACAACAGGAAATGGTAATGGGTATTTGTACACTCTGCTTACATTCCCGCCAAAAAAAATACGAAATTAAAAAACCGCGCTAAATTAAATTGATTTTAAAATTTTGTTGAACAATGCAACATCTGTATTTCCAGTGCACAATGTCGAATAACCGTATCCTATAATAATCTTTCGAGTCATCTTTTATATGGTGGGCAATACACGAATTGATTATATTATATATTGTTTCGATATTAAACTATAACGAAAGGGCCTGATTGCTCAAGACATAGCTACCTTATCCGGAGATTTAGAATTAGCAGAATATCTCAGAGGTAAATCCGATTTATCCTTCAACAAAGACCTGTACAGCATCGAAACGTTAGTATAGAAAAGCGTAAATCCTTTTGGGAATCACTGTTTAGAAAACAAAACAATACAAAACCAAAAAAACATAAATACTCAAATTTGTTTTTTTTTAAATCATTTATCATGTTTGATATATTTTATACCCAAATAAAAGCAAAAAACAATGCAATATTATTTATTTTTTCCTATCTCGAGAATTACGTAAAGTGGTGTTTAGCAGGGAAATGTATTCCATTAAGATTTTTCTTTGAGTGGAATTTAAATACAAATTATTTTTCTTTCTTTCATTCTTTCTTTCTTCAAAGAAGGAGAATTTTATATAATGATTGTAATGGTAATTTAAAAAAGATATAAATAAATCTAATGGTCCTCATCTTAATAGATATAGTAATTACTTATCTAAACTTCTTATGAACCATAATTTTAAGATCTTTTTGAACTTCGGTAGTTTGTTGACAATAGATTTTAAGAGCTACCAAAATGTATGTATATATACTGTTTGTAAATCTAATAATGTAAAATTAGACTTTTCTTTATTTTTTTAAAAAAAAAGGATCATTTGCATAGTAGTTTAGTATTATTATATCAAATTTGTGTAGATGGAAATATAATTTAATAAATATATATATAAACTTTCTCGTGAATTTTTTTAAGGAATTCAAAAAAAAAAAAGAACATAAGTATCTGGCAGGGATCTAAGAAATTTTGGTTTATTGTATTTGTATCTGTGGTCGGTATCGATAGAATAGACTAAAACATATAATGAAAGTTATAAAGTAATTCTTATCATCTATTAAATACAAAGAAAAAATCACATTTTTATAAATATAAATAAGATTTTAATTTATTTATTAATTAAAATCAAAAATTATTTCACATTTAATATTGCGTTGTTTGTTATATATTTTTGTATAAATATTCTGGGGAGTTTGTTTTATCCTTGGGTAACATATACAAAAAATTTTTACGATTCATAAAAAAACCATCATATTTTAATGGGCAAGTATTGTAATTTTTTGTCTAAACTAAAGAATACACATTTCTTTGAGAACCGTTTTCGTTCATGGAGACTTCGAAAACGTAAGCTATGCACAATAGGATTTCTTGAGATGCTCTGTCAGTGATTACCTTATAGAGGAATGAAAAAATAAGTGAGAAAAAAAAATAGGTTTTTTTAAACATTCATTTTAAAAATAATCGCCATTGTAGCATGGTTAAAGCAACGCGATTCGATGTAGCCCTAATTTGTCCGACAACTATAACTGAGACGCCTTAGTAATCAATGATATCATTGTAATAGTAGTTTTTTTGAAAAAATCTAGCATTTTTCTTAAAAAAAATAGGGGAAGTACCTGAAGTATAGTGAAATTTTCCAGAACACTGTTCATCATGTATTTTTCCGGTAAATTTATGAGCTTGAGGACAAAATTGATCATATATTCGCAAAGCGGAGATCGGTTTATCCTGTATAAGTAAGTATCATTTTCTAATCTACCATATTCCGTCTAAAATAAAATAAAAAATTAATTAATCTTTATATTTGTTATACATTACATCGACGATATAACGTTCATTTATCTAAATTAAGTATACAATGTCGATATTTTCTGTATATATATTTAAGATAAATTTTTTTCTATTAGCGTATATATAGATTGTAAGGTAGGGCGATTCTAGGCCAGTTTTGTCATGAAAAATGATCAACATGTACTTATTATCTTTCTTTTCTATTGCTTTAAAATGATATTTTATTAAAAGGGTATAATTTGCCGAAAAATGGGGGGGGTTGGGTCTCACATAATGATATAGTATATTTTTTGATTTGCCAAAAACTTATAATATGTAGAAAGAAAGAAAGAAAGTTAATTGGTAAGTTAGAAATTTTTTTAAAAAAAACATATGTTTACTTCCACTTTTTCAACGACCTGCTTACCGAAAGAGCAAATCTTGGTCGAAACGACGACTGTCAACTCGGTGTCACTTTGATAACTTTTTTTTTTTAAAAAAAAACTGACATTTAGGTCATGAAATTTAAAAAAATAATGATTATTAAAATCAAAAATATGCCGTGCCGAAAGAAAAAGAACTCGTCTTATTAAAAGAGAAATTCGATTTTTTTTTTCTACTTCTTCTCTAGATTAGATTAGTTATAATAAATTTTTACCAGCTATCTATTCCGTAAAAAGCGTTGGGTTCATTGTTATTGATGTCGATATCCACATCTCCCTTTTTTTTTTAAAAAAAAAGCAACATATTTAAATTTATACAAGTTCAAAAAAAAGGGGGAAATTTAAAAATAATTTTCAGATTTTGATTTATACAATTAATATTTCCGTGTTTTAACTCCTTTGTAGGTGGCCCGGCCCCGTAAAGTATATTATATTTATTTTTGAATTTTTTTATAGCTATAATAATGGCGATTTCGAGTGTTTAGTTTTAAAAACATCGGGCCGGGTTTAGGGCTGAGCTTGCGGGTTTCTTGTATCTGTACTAAGAAGATCGAACCCTTCGGTTAGTTAATCGGCGACTCCTAAAACCAAAATAACCCGATTGCTTATAAAAATTAATATTTGAAAGGGTAATTAATAAGTTGTGTGCAGAGTTGTTAAAGGATCTAGATACAAGTATCGGATCTATATACAAGTATCTAGATATAAAAATGTGGTATCTGTATCTGTATCTTTTTGATTAAAATATCGGTATCTAGATATTATTTTAGACGATGTATCTGTATCTAGATCCATTTAAAAAGTATCTTTTAACAACTCTGGTGTGTGTGTATATATATATATATAATTTCTAAAAAATAAGTTTTTAAAATTACCCAAAATTTGACTAAGTAAAATGCGTTTGTAGGACCTTTGGAAAAGAGTTCTCTCAACCCGGGAAATTTGTCGTGAATTTGTTTGACTTCAATTTTCTAAAAAAAAAAAAATATATCATTAATTTATATTTTCTCATTTTTTTTTAGGCTATGATTAATTTTTTTTTATATTCAAATTGAATCACAGATGTTCCCTACATTAGAATTATTATATTAGAAATTTTATCAGTATCTTTTCTTCCTCTTGGAGTAATATTCATACGAAATCCCTTATCTAACTATATTGCTCTTCTTTGAGCCTAATGTTTGTTAAACGGCGCCGATTTTTTCAAAACGGTCAACTCAATATTTTATCCAGAAAAATGTTGCATATGCCTCGAGATTTCGCTATATTCTCTAAATTTTTGTTCCATCTTTGAGCAAAATCTTCAGGCTTGCCCCTTTGATTTCAGGATTTCCGTTTTGCAGAATTAGTCTAGGGATATTTTTTTTTCTTTAATTTTTAAATATAATATATATAAGAAAAAACCTCGATTGGCATGTTGTCATAGTTGATGGGACGATCTACGAAAACGAACAAGTGACGTCTGAGTAACACATGGCTCTGTATAGATGAGGGAATGTGCAAAGGGGATTAAATATTATTTATAACATTTTTTTTTAGCGAGGATGCCGAATCTATGGGGGGGGGGTATATTTGAGCCCTACTTCGAGAATAAAAAATTTTGGGAAAAGGCAGAAATTTTTCTGTGGTAAGCTTTCCCTTCAATATCTCTTTCCACTCTACGTTAATTCGTGCTATCTCTTTTATCTAATTTATATTTCTCCATATTGGCTCTAAACCATATGGGCCCCATCGAAGTTTTGGCCATCCCGCGATTACGTTTACCCATCACTTCCAAAACTCTTAACCTTATTTCTTATATACAGTTTATAGGCATGTTACCACCTAACTCTGTTCACCATTATCTTAGTCTTAATAGTCACTATACCTTTAAACTTCCTGGTATTCTTGTATAAAAACAGCCAATAATATGGTTTTATTATCGGCATTTGCCAGGTCAAAAAAGTTTTTTAAATTTGCGGGAAATATTTCGAGTTAAAAAAAAAATCTTTGATTTCGTGTTATTAGTGTCTGGTTTAAACGGCTCTATTTGAGTCGATTTTTTTAACAAGGGGCTAACTCGATATTTTATCCAGAAAAAAATATTACGTCAAAGATGGAACAAAGGATCGGACATCTATTAGGCTAAATCTCGAGGCTCAGGCAAAGTATTACGGGCCGGCAACAATATTCTGCGTAATAATTTTCGGGGTAGAATATAGATTTAGCCGTTATATCGACCCGAACCGTTTAACAACACTAATCGAATTAACCTTGTACATACTTATTGTATGTAAGAATACAATATTTTTATAAATACTCACGAAATCTTAGATATCAAGAAAAGAGTGTCGGAAATTTTTCCGCGGCAACAGTTCATTCCCATTTTACCACCCCTTCTTATATTATAGAAAAAAAAAAATATTTTCTTGCCCCCTTCCAGAAGGAATTCTGTAGGGACGCCCATGGCCAAGATGCTTACATTCATCTTTTTAAAAACAATAATTTGTAACGTATTATTTAAGAAAAAAAATAGTTTTTTTTTTCTCTCGGGTTCATATTACATTGTAATTAAAGAATGACAAAAAAAATGACCTATATTAGGGGCCGTGTAATATTTTATATTCTTCCAACTTACTTGAGTTCTGTTGAGCTTTTTGGCACCGTTGACCTTGAGAAATTTCATGGCTTGCCTATCGACTTCATCAGAATTCCCCATTTTTTGGACACCCTTTTCGTAACAATCATCTTTTATCATATTCTCGACGTAGCACGAAAAGCTTAACAATCTCAGCTTGTCCGACTCCAGGAATGTCGCGTGCTGAATATCAGAATTCCCGTTGTGAAATTCCGAATCATCTTCGGCGTTTTCGTCGCTCATCTCGTCCACTTTACGTTTGACCAAACTCTCGCGACATTTCGAGGCGTTTCGTATTTCCGTTGAGTCGCGGTTATTTCCCCTTCCTTCCTGTTTGATTGTAGCGTCGTTCGAACAATCGCGACCAAAGCAATTATTCGATATCGTGGACGGAATGGGGTAATATGGAGAGGTGAGGGGCCGGGTTCTGTAATACGAATCTTCGCGCTCATTGTTTCTGTCAGTTTAATATATAAAAAATTATGTCAGAGACCTGCAGGCCAGGCCCTAAGCCCGGGTACACGGGCCGGATGATAAAAGTCGGGTCGGACCGGCCTGAATATATTAAAAGTATATATTCAAAAGCAAACAAAAAAATCGTGTTGCAAATATTAAATTTAAATGTATACATGCAAATAGGAGACAGGGTAAGAGGAGATGATTTCGAATCTTCCTGGTAATGCCGGTTGTTGATAGCATTTATTTGAGCGTTTTTGGGTGGTAAAAACTTTATTTTATTTTTATTATTTTCGCAAAACAATATATTATTTATTGTTGTATGATGGGAATTTTAATCAAATATTTCGTAAGCAGCATATCTTTGCTAGGCGTTGGTTAGGGGGTACTACAAAAAAAAGTGGCTTAAAGATATGGAAAAAGTTTGAGAAGAGAAGAGAAGAGAAGAGAAGAGAAGAGAAGAGAAGAGAAGAGAAGAGAAGAGAAGAGAAGAGAAGAGAAGAGAAGAGAAGAGAAGAGAAGAGAAGAGAAGAGAAGAGAAGAGAAGAGAAGAGAAGAGAAGAGAAGAGAAGAGAAGAGAAGAGAAGAGAAGAGAAGAGAAGAGAAGAGAAGAGAAGAGAAGAGAAGAGAAGAGAAGAGAAGAGAAGAGAAGAGAAGAGAAGAGAAGAGAAGAGAAGAGAAGAGAAGAGAAGAGAAGAGAAGAGAAGAGAAGAGAAGAGAAGAGAAGAGAAGAGAAGAGAAGAGAAGAGAAGAGAAGAGAAGAGAAGAGAAGGAAATCCGATTAACAAAGAATCTCCTAATCTTTTTAAACCCCAAGAATAAACCATCTTTTTGAAGTGAATATAAAAAGAAATTCAATTAAAAATGGAGCATAATTAACTTGTAAAACTTGGGGATAACTAGACGTATTTACGTCGCCAGCATTGGTAGAAACGAAATCTTTTTTATCCGCGTCTTTGGCTGAATGAACGCGATGACCGTTAAAATTTAATTTTCCGTCATCTTCAGCTGCCGCGTTATGGTCAACGCTCTCATTCTTGAACGATAATTTACTCGTATCGCCTTGCAGGGAAAACGTGAGAGGGGATGGCGTAGATGCCGCGTGACCTGTAGACATTTTGTGCCAATTTTTGGGATGATCGAAATTTCCTCTAGAATTTATATCCGTTGGCATTTTGTCATCTGCCGCCTCGATATTTGAAGAACTTTCGTTGGCACTCTCCTATTTTTTTTTTAAAAAAAAAAGAAAGAATAGAACAAATATCTAAACTTGGATTTTTCAAGCCTTAGAGTCTAAAAAAAATAAATATATCTGTATATGTTAGCATCAATGTATCATTTTTTTTGGGCGCGTTTTTTTTAAATTTAAACCTTCTGATTTTACCGGAAATGTATTAGATTGACGCTAACACATATATAATTATATATATATACAAAAGACGCACTTTGAGAGAATGATGTTGGATTTGGTTTTCGCGCGATTTTTTCCTGGCCAGAACTTGAATGTGACTCGACACCTGTTTGCGAGACCGGGTTTTTCCGGTTCTCAATTTGATGTACCTAGCGATCAACTCGTTTCGGCCTTCGTAAATTTTTTTTTATAAAAAGGGAAAAAAAATTTTCTTATCATGGTTTTCATACACTAGATTTGTTACGAGGGCTAATAAATAAATATAAGTGGAATTAATAATCTTTATATAATATCCAATGTAAATCAAATAATGTTTAAATGAAGAATTCGTAGATTACATATTTTAGTTTTATATGATATCTTACGACAAAATTATATACATGTCAACCATGAACACGAAGTCAATCACTATGGATTAGGGAGATGAGAGTGATCACCTGACAACCTACTCATTTGTTGTAATAACCAAAGATTGTATTTATTGAATAAAATGTATGTTAATAAATTGGAGTTATGTTAGAAATAACTTTGAGAATTTGTGAGAGGATTGCTCGGTGAATCAAAGAATCACTCATTTATATGATAAAAGCATTATATCCATAGCTAGCCCATTATTATAAAACAGAATAGATTAATATTTTAGCCAAAGGCCTGAGGAGATTTGGTTATGTTAGAAGTTTGATCCCTTTCTGGCGGAATCTAGAGGCTTGATAGATAGGTTATATAAATATTTTATACAACACTATATAAAAATGGGAAAGGGGGGGGGGGGGGCAATAAAGAGATTTAAGTTTAATAATATTATTCCGCTTGCTGTTCCTACAATAATGATTTTGAACAATGGGCTTGTGTGGTGAGCTAGTTAAGATATTTAGAATATCAAATTCGTAGATAACTGTTTTAAACTAATCAATCATGTTGCCTCATCATCAACATTTGAACAATTTCTTTAAGCTCTCTACATATATGTAGAATAAATATCTTATTTTATTTTTGTTTGAAAATGATCGCATAAAAAATACTAGTATAAAATAAGATTTTTAGTTTAAATCTTTCTAATGCGCAGAATCTATTCAAGTTTCGATGAAAGCCTTTTCTTCTGAAGATAAATTTTATTTTTTTTAATATCATTTTAACAACGCTACTTCCGGCAATATGTACTCTGCGGCAAAATATTTAATAAAACATGGTGAGTTTAAATGAATAATAAATCCCGAAGTTGTAGCAGATGCTAAATTAAAAATATGTGGTGTGGTGATGTTGGACATAATCTAGATTTTTTTGGGTGAGATAAGTTATAAGTTTCGGTCATATCTACAAATCCATTAATAGGCGTCTATTAATACGCACCTCTGACTCCATCAAATGAAACGCGAATGCCGAGGTTTTTTTAAAAATTTTAATAACCCATCCTCGTTACGCGTCTTGTCAAAACAAGGTAACTACGCATACGTAATTCGATTGTATTTAAGGCTGAGATGGTCAGATAATTTGATAGTTATATCTATTTTAGCATTCTATCTATAAAATGAATCATCTATTTGTTATAAATTCAATAATTTTTTATTTATCTTATTGTGATCAAACTCATGGCTGGGTTCTTTCATTTTAATATCACGTGCATAAAACACTTCGAACAAGAGAATTTAAAATATCCGATACACAAAAAAAATATTATATATATGGAAGTGATCCTAGGTACCCCTTCCGGAACTTTTAAGAGTTTGTTATAATATTAAAAATATTATCGTATAGTATCTTGATACATTTTTATAATATCTGCTGATAGAAGATGATTTAAGCATTTATTTGATATAAAATTTTATGTAGATATCAGTTTCAAAACTAACCAAAAAAAATGTTTAAAAAAATTTGCTGGAATTTAGGTTAAAATAAAACAACTCACAATAAAATAATGAGCATTTGATATAGAGTTTTATAACATATTTCTGTCACACATTGGAAAACTATATTATATTTGTGACTAAATATTTTACCATCTATAAGCTAGTGTTGTTAAACGGGGCTCGACTTGAGTATTTTTTAAAAACGGGTAACTCAGTATTTTATCCAGAATAATATTACCCAAGCCTGAATATTTTGCTCAAGATCTAGGACTTCAATTGGCAAAATCCCGAGGTTTAGACATTTTCTGGCTAAAATATTGAGTTAGTCGTTTAACAACACTACTCTTAGACTTCCTCTGTTCCGCGTTGCCTCTGTTTGCCTCGTATTTTTTTTATGTTGATTTTCTGCAACACCATTATACGGTCAAAATATTGTTTTTTTTTTCTTAAGTAAAATTAAAGGGGGGGAATAAATATGTAACATTAATTACCATACATCTTGCCCTCGTCTGAGAGTATGATCTTACGTCGACCGCAGGGCGGGTATATGGCCAGGGCTTCTTGAAAACTTTGTTCTATGTCCGGACTCCATACTCCTTCGGCATCGTTACTCATCAGGAGATGGTTAGCGATGGAGTTGTTATTGTGGCTCGCGTTTCGTAAATCGTTGTTATTCGAAGTGTGGCTCGAATCATTGAGATGATTACTCACATCTGACTCCGAATCGTTTCCGGCGGATATTATCGTCGACCGCTGGCGGAACTCGCTAGTTTGGCCAAAGTCGGCGGTTAACTTGATACGTTCGTTCGAGTTTAAATCGGAGGGTGCGTTGGCGATGTATTCTAAAGAGTTGGAGGTAAAAGTAGCTTGGGTCAAATTGGTTTCGTTCTCGAAGCTTTCCGAACCGACCAGAGAACATTTGCTGGAAGGGTCGAGGGTCGTCGAGTTAGAGATCGCTAATTGGGTTTCGCATTTTTCGACGAGATTGTGCCCTGGTAATTTGGTATAGGGTTCGCGGGGTAAAGCGGAGATTGTGATAGGAAACTGGGGGCGATTCTGAAAGGAAGCGTTGAGATAATACGCCGCCAACGGTGACATGGGTTGGGCCAAGCTGGCTAAATTGAGTTGATTCGAGTGAACATCGTTGGTCGGTAAGCGCATGCTATGATAAGGATAGTAATAGGGAATCGAAGTTCTTACATTATCGCCGGTCATTGGATGATTATCTTGACTTTTTAATCCGTTGACTGTTAAAGTGCAGTCATAATCGTAACACTTATCGCTCATGAGGCGATTGAAATGCGAAGCGTTAACTTGGCCCACAAACGCAGGTTTGGACGTGGCGTCATTCAGTTTAATAACATTGGACACGTTTTTCCCCGCTTCCGCGTTCAAAATTATATTTTTATTCGCGTCGCCTTTGAATTTATCGTTTGTCGGGTTATCCGAACCATTCTTTATGCACGGTTTAGGGTGCGAAGCGAATAGCGTATCATTTTTGATGATAAGAGATGAGTTAGATGTCATGGCTTTATAATTTGTCATCGAATCGGTGTTTGAACAAATCATTTGATATGGCTTTTGATTGAAAAATTATTCGCACTTATTTTTTTACAATTTATTGTCAGATAATAATTTCCTATTTGGTGTGTGTGTGTGTATGTGTATATTTGAAATGTTGTTTAGGTCACAAACCCAAGGTGGTTCCATGTTTTAGAGCCGCCAATAATAGTTCTTCGAGAGATGGAATGGCTAAAATTATATTTATTTTAATTTTTAAAAAAATATTAATTTTTATCATTATATACATGGTTAAAAAAAAAAAAAATTATGGTAAATATTTTAAGTATCGAATTCACGCCTCAGTGTTATAACGTTTTATATATTGTGATATAACAAAGTATACCCATCAATAATCGGTTTATGATTTAACAATGCCGTTACTTATTTTTCTTCTTCTAAAGTATCTGTCTAAAGTTGCTTTTCTTTAAAAAAAAAATAAACTAAACTAGCAAACTACAATTATGCTATTTGAAATACCCTGAAGCTTATATTAAAAATAGTACCTTAGATTATGGTGACAAATCAATAAAATATATTACACCGATTCGCAATTAGCTAATTAATGTAATATTCAAAAAAAGAGATTTAACACTAAAAAAAAAAAACCTTATTCAATTTGTACCCCTAAAATCTATATATTTGCTTACTTATTATTTCTAACTAAAGTTCGGGGTCGCTTAGCCATTATAATCTTATTTTTCCGAGATTTGATGGAAGGCATTCCTTCCCCCTAACCAATAAAGATCCTTGAGTCAGCAACAAATTCGAAAAGGGCTAAATCTAACGACCAAAATAAACTCTGCCACAATAGATATCTAAAGAGAGGGGATGCCAGCGTTGCCGGTCCAACCCCCCCCCCCCCATTCTTCTCTTCTTCTCGTAATAAAATGTAACTGTTACTATTATCGCATGATACAAACAGATTTGATTTGAACTTGGTAAAAATTAGGGCTCAATTGCCGAGAAGGCTGGCTGCTAGCAGCCATGGCTGCTCCGACCTCTATCTCTTCGTTAGTTCATTCCAGAGAGGAATGATGTGATATACTCTTAACTGTGGCCATTACTATAGAATGACGCATCCCCTATTTTTTAATTTTTTAAAAGGAAATTATGCCAGGGTTCTAAAGGAAGGGTGATGCCGGAAAAATAAATTTAACATTATATACCTTCCTTGTAAAATCTATGTAATTTATAACGAATGAACCCGTAAAAATAACCCACGAAAAAAATATGTTAAATAATAATAAAAAAAAAATATTAGTTCTTAGGGGGTTTAGACTCCTGTAAAAACTAGTTCGGATATCTCTCCCACCCTTTAGGGTTAGGGGGTACTCTTAGTTCTCCTAAGTAGTAGAGACAGCTGGCGCCCTGTTTACCTTCTAAAAATTATGGATAAAGTTTGTGTATTCGCTTTTACTATTTTTGGTAAGTTAAAGGGACGGATTGATAGAGGAATAAGTTCAATTAGGAAATAGAAATAGATCTATAGGAATCATCATTATATATGTCCTGAACTGATACCCTCAAAAAAAAATCTTCTAAATCCTAAATTTAGTATACACAATTTATATAATTCGGGGGAGGGGGGGGGGGCGTTACAGAGGGATCCTTACAATAATACGAAATCCGTGCCGTGGTATCTAAATTTTTCTTATGTATTGCTGTACAAAAATAATTTTTCAAGTCAAAGTTTAGGATGTTTAGAGTTAAGTGGGGTACCTATTAAATTACCTATGATTTGATAGTATCTCTATAAACGAAAAGTATCTTAATGACTAAAGGGAAGCTTTAAGGGAAAATAGTTTGCTTCGATAATTATTAAGAATTAAAATAAATGGGAGAAAAATTAATTCAACTTGCAACAAGAAAGAGAACCATAACACTACCACGCAAATGTTAATCGAGGTCCAGTTTTACAAAACTGTATGTATGAAAAAATTTACAATTTTCAATAAAAATTGAATGATATGGTATAGGAAGGCTAGCGTTGAATATAACCTTATAATAATATCTTTTCGGAGTTAGATATTTTTGTTATTAAAATAGAATTATTCAAATGGAATTGGACTTCCTAACTTCACATTGTCATCTAGTGTTGTAAAACGGCAACTCAATATTTCATCCAGAAAAAAAGATATTACACAAGACCTGAAGATTTTACTCATAGAAGGAACCAGGGTCTAGATATATATTATCGAAATATCGAGGCTTAGAACAATTTTTTTTTTCTTGCTAAAATATTGAGTTAGCCGTTTTGACCACACTATTGTCATCTGGTTCATATCCTTATTCCCTACCAAGTTTCAACAACAATAACAAAAAATTTGGGAAATATTATGAATCAAATCTACAGCAACACTGTAGTGAATGATATCAAATAAAAAAAATGCTTGCATAAAGATAACCGACAAATTTATCAATTTTTAATACTCATTTTAATCCTAATTATAAAAAACCTTAAATTGGACGGCTTAAGGTTAATTAAAAGCTGGATTTTTAAAAAATAGCTAATCTTTTGCGAGGAATTCAATTTTTAAATATTATAATTTCCTATATTCTATATTCTTAATCTCATTAATTATTAATCCCCTCTTAACCAATGAAAAGTAAAAATTTCCATCCAAACGTTATTATTTAAATTGTTATTCCACCTATTTAAATATATATATATATAAATAATATTAAATATAAATGAAAAAAATTCTTACAAAAAAAATAAAAAAATTTAAAATTTAATTGATCTAAATAAAAAAAAATTTCAATATTATATAATATATTATATTATCTTGAAAGCCGATATGATATAGCTGAGTGAAGAAAAAGAAAAATTATAATAATATTAATGAATGTATTAATTAGCCATTTTTATAATTATAATTATTTAATATATAAAGAAGGAAAGAAGGGGGAGGAAGGGTAGAGATCTAAAGTAAGAAGATTCGTGAAGGAAGTAGAATGATTAAGACAAGAAATTCTTTGAGAAATTTTATTTCACTTTAAAACGACATTAAATGTCATCACTGTTTGGGGGGTTAGGAATGGGAAAATGTGGAGAACCCCAGGCCCGGCTTTTGAAAAGAAGGTATCCATTTGCCTAGTTCTACCGAGCTTTATAAAAATTACGAAATTCCTATAATATTTGGTACAACCTGATTGGCCCGTAAAATATTTTTGTGAAAGCTGAGCGGGGACCTGTAGAGGGGGGGAGGGTAAAGGATACTGTCAGCCTACCAGGGACTTCTACATCGAATGAAGATACGACTCAAGATCACTATTAAAATTGGAAAATTCATAATAATTTTAGCCTATCGTATACTTCTAACGATATTTTGGGGGTTTCTTTTGTAACGAGTTATATTCTTAGAAATTAGAAAAATTAACTTAGACGAATCCCTTGCTGAAGATTAATCCTTTTAAATGTGAAAATTTAAAAACAATTCTCAAGGAAAAATAATAAAATTTTTATAGGAATCAAAAAAAAAAAAAATTTTTGAGATTTTTGAGATTATGAATAATGGAATATTATTCCCTCAAAATATTAAGCCGTAAATTTTTTTCCATTTTTATTTTAATTTTAAAAAATACAATTAAAACGAATAAATAAATAATCTCACATAATTCATTTTAAAAAAAACATAATTAGTATTGTTTGTTTGTTTTGTTTTTTTTTTGAAAAAAACAATTAAAACAATTAAATTACCTCGCATATATTAGGTATATTTTTGTAATTGCTTAAGATTTTCTAGTTTTTTTTTAACGTATATGATTCATTATTATAATTAATACTTAATGGTAATAAAGGCGTAAAATAAAAAAAAAATCAACATAACAAAGTATAAAAAATTAATCATTTAAAAACAAACGCATATTGTTTTTTTTTTCTAACATCTTTAAATTCCGGTCAATCTCGAATCGAGAAAAGGGAAGTTGGCAGGAGTCTACTTCCGGGAGGGCCACCTAATGAATGAATGTTAATCGCTCCATCCACGCGTTTAAAACCGCTAGCCCAAAAAAATGTTACGTAAGAAGCCTCGGATGTTTCAGCTCATAGACTGTGGAATCTCGAGGCTTAGCTTAATATTATTTCTGGCAACAGTAATTCCCCTAGCAGAATTCTGCCAAGATTCTGAGCTGCTATCCAAACGTAAAAAAAAATTAACTAAGCTCCTTTTTTTTAAAAAAGTATAATCAAAATATAACGAATTAAGCCTATACCATCTTAAAATAGCAAGCTTAAAAATATGGTCTTAAGTGTAGTGTGTTGTAAAACTGCTCGTTTTCAGTAGATTTTTAAAAACGGCTAAATATTTTTCTGGATGAAGTATTGAGTTAGCCGTAATAACAATACTAATTTAGGGTCATTTTATGGGCAATATATTTATTAGTTAAGTTTATGCGATAAAGAAAGAAAGAAAGATATACATGAAAAAAATGATATTAATAAAATTTGGAGATCCCCAAAATAGTCCTATAATTGGCGGCCTGGTGCAGTTGCCGTCTTCTTCTGCACGGGAATGGCTTCTAGGTGCCAGTTAATGACATATTACAATACCTAGACTGACGATTCATTCATTCGTTCATTAAAATGCATCTTTTAAGCGTCGTTAAAAAGCAAATCAGCTGGAGCCGCCATTTTGGTAACACGTATACTTAATTATTCTCGTGTTAAAAACTACTATTATAAATAACTTGCTTCCTTAATTATCTCGATGATCCGGTAATTCTTTTAATAAAGTTAGCATCAGATATAGGGAATAAATTAGGCTCACGTTTTAAAATTTTTAATAATGATTAGTGTAGCCAAGATGGCGTCTCCAGCTGATTTGCATTTGATGTACACCTTTTAATGAATGCAATCGTCAGTCTAGGTATTATATATGTCATTGGTGCCAGTATAGATTATACAAATATTCTTTATAATCTTTAAGGGGGTGTTAATTTTAAAAAATAATAAATTCTCATTAAAATCATAAAAAATATATATATATAAATGCTATGGTCAAATTTAAAGGAAGCTTTTTATCGGGATTTATAATCTTTTTCGCAAAATGAACTTTATATAATTTTTTTTTGAAATAATTAGATTAATATTTTTATATTTGATAAGAAAATATATATATTTATATGTATATGTAATAAACTGCCGAAATGTGGAAATTTACTTAAAAGTTAAAACCATCTTAAACTAAAATTATTATCATTTATTAAGGTATTTAAAATTATCAAAATTAAAACATATTTTACGTAAAAATAAGATAGCATTAAAAAAAATTTAATATATATTTATCGCAGGCAGACTAGAACTTTTTAAAAAAAAAACCCTGGTCGGGCCATTGACATAAAATAATTCCTGTTAAATATACCTTGAATTTATGTTACAAATTGAAAATATCCCTTAAAATAAAATTTTTTGTAAGTAGAGACTTCTTGTATTTTATTTTTTTCTTCTTATTATACTCATTACTAAACGCATCGGGGTATAGGGTGTTAGTTCTCTATAACTTTATATCTGTTTGTTTTACAAGGGTTTGTTTTGGTAATCCTTGAGAAAGAGAGACAACAATGGAAAGATGTGGGCCCTTCATTATTAATTCGAGTTGGCTCATTTTGGACAGGAAGTAAATTGCCCAACAATTTTTAATTTCCGGATCTAAAATCGCGTACGCATCGGTCCCACTCTCGCGGTGGCTGACCGGATCTGTTTTCATCTTTTCCCGCTATTTTTCGAAATTTTAAACGTCGAAAAGAAAATGTATAATAATTTTTTTTTTGGAAAAAAAAAAAAGGTAATAAAATAATGTGATTATTATTTTTTCTTCTCTACTTTATAAGCCCTAGAGGGGGTAAGAAACCTGAGTATAAAAATTATTAAATTTATTTTATTTTGTTTATAACTTAAATATTTAATTTTATTTTTAATTTTTTTAGGGCAAAAAAATTGATATTATAAAAGAAAGGAGAAATTAAAATATATATTATATATATAAATATTAGAGATCTGCAAAAGTAAACCCGGTCGGTACCCGGATCTAACCCGGTCCGTACAATTTCGGGTTCGAACCAGCCCGGGCCACTTTATAAAAAAAATTCGGACCGGGTCGGGCCGGGGTCGAAAAATTAGGCCCGATGCAGATCACTAAATATATTAAAATTATATCCGTACTTATAAATGATGTAACTTTTAAAAATATTTATAATAGGTTATTATAGTAATATTTTTTATTTATTTTTTTTAAAATTTATTTTTATTTTTTCACAGAAAAAAAATACCTTTTTTTGCGTTTTGCGTTTTTTTTTTAAAAGAAAAAAGAACACAAATTATATGGGATAAGTATTTATATAATTATAAGATAACTCCGGGGCAAAATTGTCGAAAAGAAAAGTATAATAATAAACCAAAAAAAAACACTATGATTTTTTATATAAATAATTATTCTTACTTTTTTTTTTTTTGGCAAAATGAAATTATTTTATTTTTTAAAATATTTATATTTATTTATTTTTTTGGAGGAAATTAAAAATTATACCATCTCCCGTCTTCACGATTTCGGACCGAGTTTCCTATAAGGGGTAAGAAGAGTTCCGCTAAACCCTCCCCCAATGACTTTCAAAATTTTATATTTTAAGAAGCTTTAAAATTTATAAAAAAAAATTTATAATTATTATAATGATAAGAGAACTCAGACTTGTAATAGCTAGGAAGGCGTATTTAGATTACACTGTATATTACTACTTTTATATTTAATCCTGAATAGGAGGGGGGGGGGGTATAGTTAGTTCAGTTATTAATTCTAACGATATTTTGTGTCATTATATCCTAGCAAAAAAAAAGGAGTCCATGATATGCATTCCTTCCAGATATTTAGTATATCTTCTATATTTCTGGATGGAAATATTATCCTATAATTATAAAATATTTTGCGAAACCTTCTTATTATGGGTTTGCAAAAATTGAAAATCTTTTCCAATTTTATCACAACGTAAAATAGTAGCTGCACAAAGTTTAATGAGGATACTTCTGCCGTGATTTATGGGCTAAGTGGCACAAGATCATTCCCATTATAAAGATTATGCGCACAAATTTAATCTTTCTAGCGGCGCGGGGTTTATATACAAGATGCCAAAAAAAAAATGGAGCTTTAAATGATTTAATACGTAAGTCAATCAATTCGCTTTTCGATTTATACTTAAAAAGTTGCTAAATAATAATTACCAAAACCCAATTATAAATACCGATTGTAGGTAATTTAACGAAACTAGAAGTCGTCCAAATCGATTTTCCTTCGGGTAATACTTATCTTATTTATTAAAAGTAAAGAAAGAAAGAAAGAAAGAAAGAAAGAAAGAAAGAAAGAAAGAAAGAAAGAAAGAAAGAAAGAAAGAAAGAAAGAAAGAAAGAAAGAAAGAAAGAAAGAAAGAAAGAAAGAAAGAAAGAAAGAAAGAAAGAAAGAAAGAAAGAAAGAAAGAAAGAAAGAAAGAAAGAAAGAAAGAAAGAAAGAAAGAAAGAAAGAAAGAAAGAAAGAAAGAAAGAAAGAAAGAAAGAAAGTATCTTAATGGAAAAAAAAACACAGTAGAGCCAGCATTTTGTAATGGTGCGACATTATTTATTTATACAAAAATAATACAATCGTGATTAACCAAACTGACGCTGCTTATATTTTAATTAAATTATATGTATATACATCATTACGCGTATCCTTTTCACCGTCCAGTATAATTAGTGAATGGGTTATTATTTAATTTTTTTTTTTTTAAAATATATAATATATATATTATATAAATACGGTTAATTCAAAGATTTCTTTTTAAAATATTTTCCACACCAACACCAACCATATTTAAAAGATAGGGTTAGCAAGGAGTTATATCTAGTGTTGTAAAATATAAACTATATATATATGCCTCGAGATTTCGCTAAATGGATTGATGACCAAAATCTTCCGGCTTGGAATAATATTATTCTGGATAAAAAATATTGAGTTAACAACACTAGTTATATCCATGATCGGCGTGGTCAAATTAAACGAAACAAATATATTTTTGAAAACTGATTATAAATCGTTAAAAATTCGATACTTTATTTAAAAAATTTTTCGAATTTTTTACAAAAATTCTAGTGGGAAGAAATCCAAAAAAAAAAATAAATATTGAAATTTGAAAGAAGAGAATCGTAAAATTAATATCAATAACCATTTCTCTCTCTTTTTTTTATTAAAAAAAAAATTCAAGTTAGATAGCGTTTCCTGAGGTGAGCTATTAATTTCATTTCGCGTTAAATAAAATGAAACACTCAAAATTATTCTGTCGTTCCTGGTAAAGGGACATGAGTAAAATAAATTTTTACGCGTTGTAAAGAAGAAGAAAAAAAGGGGGGCAAAGATTTATGGGGGGGGGGGGGGGGGGGGAGAGGAGGCCGGGGTTATATGGACAGTGTTGTTATTCTTTTACTACTATTTCAATTATTAGACTACTATTTTATTTTTAAAAAAACCACCGAGCTCCATCTTTCTAGTGGATCGTTCACTTTACAAAATGAAGGGAAAAGGGGGGGGGGTCAAGCTTTCCCTAATTTTTTAACTATCCGGGGTAAAGTTGCGTCAAGTTTTAAAAAAACGCCGGAGTTTGGAATCGCCGGTAATTAATAGCGATTTCTGTCCAAAGAGCCGACATTTTACATTTAAAAAGGAGAGGAATAATAACATTAAATCAATTCTTCGAAAGGGGGCATGCGCAATGGCATTTACATTTGTTCTTATACATTATAATTTTTTACAAACATTTATTTTGTAGCCCATTTTTTCCAGGGGTAGGAGGGGTAGGGGTAGATTTGGATTGATATTTAATATATTTTTATATTTGACGATTTTTTCCCGGATAATGTTTTATAACCCCCTTTGGGGCTGAAGAAAATTACTCGTATTATTTTTAAAATTTTCTGCAAACTTAACAAAAAAAAAAATTTATAAATTGTTATCTATATATATATATATATATATATACAAAATTTATTATCATAATATTCGAATATAAGACAAAACAAATTTATTTATTTTATTTATTTTTTTTGTTATCCTTGTTGCTCTAAAAGTAAAATTAAATAAATTTATATTTTATAAAGACCCCACCCTTCTCTCACTCTCTCTCTCTATCTCTCCGTTCGATCCGATTAAGTGTTGTTGAACGGCTAACTCGATATTTTAGCCAGAAAAAAAAATATTGTTCTGAGCCTCGAAATTTCGTTAAATAGATGTTCAAAAACCTTGGTGGCCCACCTAGGAGCAAAATCTTAGGGGGTCGCGTAATATTTTTTTCTGGATAAAATAATTGAGTTTAGCCGTTTGGGGCCGATATTTACCGTTCTAAAAAAATCGGATTATGAGGCCGATATTTACAATGGTCTAGAAACCGGAAACCGTTTTTCGGGATACTGCATTCGCAGTGAGAAAGCGATTTAACAGCTGATGGAATTTTTCCCCTTACTCGAAATGAGCCGTTTGACAACACTGAATCCGATGATGTCTACGTGAATTAGAAATTGTGAATAAATTTAACGAATCTCTTCTTGATCTTATACCTTTCCCGATGACGCGTAATAATAACCTAGAGTGACGACGCGTTCATGATAGTGCATTTTGAAAGCGTCGTTTGAATGCGAATCAGCTGGATCCGCCATTTTGGTAACCCTTATAAGTTAATTATTCTCCCCGTGTTATAATATAAAAAAAACTAACTATTAATTAAAATTGATAACTTGCTTTCCTTACTATCTCGATGATCAGGGCAATTCTTTAATAAAGTTTTGGGTCAGAAATAGGAATAAAATGGCCCTCTTTTTTATAATGTTATATATGTAATCAAAATGGCCTCCCCAGCTGTTTTTCGCTGATGTACACTTTTGATGAATGCAATCCGTCAGTCTAGGTATTATTAATATGCCATTTAATGTATTTTGAAGGAGGAGGGGGGGGGGGGGGGGAGTTAAAAGAGTTTAATAACTTTTGATAAAATTTAAGAAAAATATCAACGATTTCCCGGCTTTAGGAACTTGGGCTACGCCACTGAAAATCTTTATGAATATATTCCTACCAAAATCGTTTATTTAAAATTAAAATGATATTGATATTAAATCAATCTAAAACTAATGACAAAAATCGATTACGATTTTTGGGACTAGCTTTTTAGCTTTAAAAAAAATTTAAATTTTACACACGTCTCAAAAATTTTAAAAAAAACTCGAACTCAAAGTTTAAAGATTGAGCTGAATATTTTTTATTTTGTCCATGCGGAAGAACGGGGTCTAGAGGTCCGCAATGGACTCGCTTTCCGCCCGCTCAACGTTAAAGTCGATGTTATATTCTTCCATGCAAATAAGTATTTGTTATCGATATCAACACATTTTCGGGTATCGATTGGTATTAAAAAATGTTGAAATTTAACCCACGCCATCCGCTAGCCCGCCCGACCGCCCCCTTAGATTGGCTAGTGTGGGCCGGCTAAAAATCTGCCCAATGCTGACCTCTAATGGCGGCCTTCGTACAATTCACGTTCGATCATTTTGGGCAAATCTATTTCTTTTAAAAAATAACTCGTTTTTTTAATAAGGAAATTTAATTATTTCAAAGTGTTTATAAAATTATTTTTTAAAGCATGTTTTTTTTCCTGTTTTTTATAATTTATAAAAAAAAAACAAAAGAAGTTTTTTTTTAAAAAAATATATATATCCCCTAAATAAAAACTAAATGCAAGATTTGCGTATCACATATCCATGTTTCGAGACTTTAAAATCTCAAAATTGAAATAACAGTTTGTTAAACAGCTGTTAAAACTTTAAATTTCTTGAAATTTAAAACAATTGCGTTATTTTTTTAAAAATAATCCATGTATTTAAATAAATTAAATTTAAACTTATACCCACCACCCCTTCCATATAAAATATTTTATTTCTCTTCCTGCTATCATTATTCCTCTTTCTTATTCCTCTTTTTCATTCCTTTTTTAAAGCTTGTAATTTCGATTAGAGATCTGCAAAAGTAGGCCCGACATGTAACCGACCCGAACTAATATTTTTTAAGAAAATTCGGGCCGGGTCGGGCCCGGCCTTAGAAATTTTTTTTAAAATATACCTAAATTTATCAATCTTTATGTTGAATTGTTTACGTAAAATATAAAAAAATGTGATTTTTTTTATAGAAAAGTAGACGCCAAATAACGTATATCGTTTATTTTGAGTAATTTATAAAAATTAATTTTTTATATTCAAATAAATTCGGGCCGAGCTTGAAAAATTAGGCCCGATGCAGATCATTAATTTCCAGAGTTGTTATAAGATACTTTTTAAATGGATCTAGGTACAGATACATCGTCTAAAATAATATCTAGATACAGATATCACATTTTTTGTATCTAGATAAAGTGCTAATTTCAATAGCCAAGTTTCAAATGATTTTTAATTCAACAACAATAAAAAAAAAATTTAGGTGAGGCATTTTAATATGCAATCTTTGAACATCGCAGCTGATGATACATATGGCTTAGTTGTTGTTAAACGGCTCGATTTGAGCCAATTCAATATTTTATCCAGAAAAATATTGCTCAGAAGCCTGAAGATTTTGCTAATCGATGGCACAAAGGTCTAGAGAACATCTAATTAGCAAAGTCTAGGGGGGTTAGGCAATATTTTTCTGGCTAGGATATTGGGTTAGCATTTCGTTTGTTTCCTTCATCATTTTTGTTTAGTGGACAAGTATCCTTAGCACCCAGCTGTTCAAGCCTGTCGGTGACCTGGGTGTCATCTCTAACCTCCGAAATTCATCTTACCATATGTCTTTACACCACGGTCATCGAAGAAAAACCTGAAAAATTTTTTACGTTCCTTACCAAGATTGAACCTGGAACCTTCTGTTTCCAAGCATGCATCATAACCCACTTGGCCACCCCGACTACATATACTTATTATTATACTATGATGTTCGCAATTAAGATTAAGAGTGAACCGTAAAATTATTTGATGACAAGAACTTTATTGTGGATAGGCTCAATTTTTTAAAAACGAATATTCTAGCCTAAAAAAATAGGACATCGCGATATTTCGTTAATTGATGTCCAAACCGTTTCTACCATAATTCTTTGGATAGAAAGAAAGAAAGAAAGAAAGAAAGAAAGAAAGAAAGAAAGAAAGAAAGAAAGAAAGAAAGAAAGAAAGAAAGAAAGAAAGAAAGAAAGAAAGAAAGAAAGAAAGAAAGAAAGAAAGAAAGAAAGAAAGAAAGAAAGAAAGAAAGAAAGAAAGAAAGAAAGAAAGAAAGAAAGAAAGAAAGAAAGAAAGAAAGAAAGAAAGAAAGAAAGAAAGAAAGAAAGAAAGAAAGAAAGAAAGAAAGAAAGAAAGAAAGAAAGAAAGAAAGAAAGAAAGAAAGAAAGAAAGAATTGATTTGGGAAATAAAGGAATTGAATTTATAATTGTGATTAATTTATCGATTTAATTTTAAAAAAAATTCTTTTTAATTAATAATTTTTTGGTCTTTTTTCGCGGTTCAGGTTAGCTGAGGCGTTAGTTATAGTCTTAATATAATATTTGCGATTTTTTTACATTTGGCAAATAATTAATTTTAAAAAAAATAAACTGTCACGGGTGTTGTTAAACGGCTCGTTTTGAGCCGATCCTTCCTTCCTTCCTTCCTTCCTTCCTTCCTTCCTTCCTTCCTTCCTTCCTTCCTTCCTTCCTTCCTTTTCTTTCTTTCTACGGCTAACTCAATTCTTCATCCAGACAAATATTACCCAAAGCCTGAAGATTTTGCTCATAGAAGGAACAAAGATCCAGACATATATTGTCGAAATTTCGAGGCTCAGGCAATATTTATCTGGCTAAAATATTGAGTTAGCCATTTTTAAAAATAGGCTCAAAACGAGCCGTCTATCAACACTAACTTTCACATTAACTATTATAAAATAGGGTTATTTTTTTTTATTGTAAATTGATTTTTAATGTCATTTTTATTAATACATTATTTCCTTTTTTTTCCTATTATAATTATATTTATTATTTTTAATTTATTTTTTTGCAAATAAGATATTATATTAATAAGCAAAGTTTTTAATAATTGATTTGTAAAAATAGTTTGTTATTTTTTTTAAAAACAAAATCCAATATTTATATATCCACTAAATGTAATGAATCAAAACAATTTTAGATTAACGTGATTATAAGAGGTAAGACGTAGGAGGTGGTATAGCTTGTAGTTATAGATATAGGAAAATGAACTAACATTATTTTAAATTCGGCATTTTAATAATAGACAGTAAACATTAGAGATCCGCAAAAGTAGGCCAGGCCGGAATCCGACCCCAACGAGATCGGGCCGGTAATATAAAAAAATTCGGGTTTGGGCCGGGCCGGCTAAACTTTCTAAGAAAAATTTCCGGTTCGAGCCGGGCTTGAAAAATTGATCACTAGTGTACATATATTCCAAATTAAATTTATCATTGCAAAAATGCAAAGAAAAATATTTTGTAAAATGAAATATATATATATATATAGCTAATTTTTGTAAGGTATTTTTTTTTTTTTTAAATTTGTGATTTCGTCTTGAAAATTTATTTGGGGCTAGCGTGGAAAAGATTAGGACATTTGATCCTCTTTTCTCTCCAAAATCTTAGAAGATCCATATCCGGTGAATGGCGTTTTCTTGAGAAGAATATGGCATTATTCTTGTTTTAAGTCACTTAAAGTTGAATCATAAATTTGTGATTGGTTATAGAATTTTTATCGCTTATAACCTTGTCAAATAATTAGTTATTTTTATATTTTCCTCTTGGTTTTCGATTTCTATATTTAACTAATTCTAATATTCATCATATGTCTTTAATCTGACTATGTGCAATTTTGTGCTCGGATTAGATAATTTTGTCACAATTTTTTTTTTTTTAATTTTTTGAAATATTAGGGTCTAGGACAGAGTGGCCAACACCTGTAAAAGTCAATTGAAATATTATTGATTTGCGAATCACAAATAGAAATAAGGCAATTTTTTTTTTAAAAAAAACATAATCTAACTAAACCATCCATTATCATTTACTATTAAACGCGTTTCTATTTCACATCCATAAAAAAAGTAAATGCCAATCAATGTTGGTCCTTTTTTTTGTGAAGCTGGAAACCCAACTTGTTTCTTTAAACTTGGAAAGAATGATCAATAGTTCCTCCAGGAGATCCGGATTCATAGTTTGAAAAGTTTTGCGATCATGTTTTCCAATTCTTTATCAAAACATTATTACCTATACATTTTTTAAATTATAAGCTCCCCATATATGCTTTCGAGCAACAATTCTGATTGGGACTTTTAATTTTTCTCATTTGAGTGGCATTTGTGATATCGACCAATCATTAGAATAAAAAAATGTGCAGCAAAATTATGGGCGTGATTTTCATAAACGGCGGATGTTTTCAGTGAGGTTCAAAAATTTAGGCGGTAGACCGACGCGCAGGTCCAGGCTAGTGATGTCAAACGGCAACCCGATATTTCACCCAGAATAGTATTACGCGAGGCCTGAAGATTTTGTTTGTAGAAGGAGGTTTGGACATATATTCGCGAAATCTAGGGACTTGGGCAATATTTTTCGTGCTAAAATGTTGAGTTGCCGTAACAACACTACTCCAGGCCATATGTAGTGAGTATTATACGTACATCAGCACACACACACAGGTAGTATCGATTTAATTTGATATTTTCTTTTCTTCTATTCGATTTTATTTTATTTTATTTATTTTAAACTGTTTTCTTTTCTTCTTTTATTCCTCCCTTTCCTAGCTTTACATTTCAGCTTCGTAAAATATAGCGACTTTGAATTGGAATAATTGCGAGGTAAGCTTAAAGCAGAGATATCATATTATTATTATTATTATTATTATTATTATAAAAATGTAATATAATATTTTAAAAAAATATATTTTTTTTGATTAACGAAAGGAATTAACCATTAATCCTATAAGAAGGGAGATAGGATTTTTATTTATAAAATCAGGAGAATAGAAGCTTGCGTGTTTCTGTAAGCTGGCTTAATGAGGGATTTTATATTAAAAATTAAAGAAAGAATTTTAAGAACACCAACCATGTAATCTAAAATATCATCGTATCATCATGATGATACTAATATAAAAGGCAATAATTTTATATTATTATTTATATATTATTTCTCTTTTGAAATGCATTAAAAAAATATAATTTTCACAAAAATCTAGGTTAAATGTATTAAAAACGTATTAGATTTTTTTTGTATTTTTTTTAAATATTTAATATTAATTTTTATATTATTTATTGTATTATAGGTTATGTTAATTCGATATATAAAGAATAAAAATTTTTAAAAAAAAAGGTAAGTAGTAGGAAAATAGAGGTAGGATATGTTGTAAGATTGTTTTATTTGGAAGATGATATTCTCAACCGGAAAAAATTTAGGGATTGCATTGATGGCTTAAGACCTGACGGCATGCCAATCATACCTTGGACCCTCGGTAAATCACTTATAGGATTACACGTGTGTCTCGTCTCATTCCCCCCTCTCAAACATAAATATCAATCTAAATTAATACAGGCAGAAAATTAAAGAGACTAACGAATATTAAAAATTTTTATAAAAAACTTCATATTCACTCCAATAGTGACCTCACATTTAAGTTTTTTAAAAAAATCTGGGAAATATAATATGGCTATTTACGAAGAAACCCAGAGAATTTCTTTTTATATTCGCCAAAAAAAAATTCAAATTGAAATTTTTAGACACAATTATTGTTCCTTTTTTGTGAACTCAATTGCAGAATTTTAATTTTTTAATCATTATAATTAGAAAATTTAGAAAATTTATAATTTTTTAAATAAAATATTTAAAATATCGTATTATTTTTCCAAAAAAAAACAACTATTAAATTGAAACGTTTATAATCGTTTAAATATCAAAAATATTTTTATAAAAATTTATTAAATAATATAAGTTTCATCGTTAGTGCTTTCAATCAACTTTTAAGCGTGAAGTTTGGCACAAATTTTTATTTTTGCTTATAAACTTTTTTTTCCCCTTAAATCCGGCTACTATACTGATTGAAGCACTAATGAGCACTAACGAAGAACTAAAAAAAAGACATATGATTCATCGTTAGTGCTTCCAAATGTTCGGCCAACTTCACAGAGCTATACTATATATATATCTAAATAAACTTTTCTATAAATTTCAATTTACAAATTATGATAAACAGATGATGAATAATATATGAAACGTAATAAATAAAGTCTATATTAAAAATGGGACAAAAAAGAATATTTAATATTATAATCAGATGTGGTATCTGTGTCTAGATAGATCTTTGATTAAATTAATCTGTATCTAGATATTATTTTAGACGTTTGTATCTGTATCTAGATTCATTTAAAAAGTATCTTTTAAACAACTCTGAATATTAATTTTTTTTTTTGTTAATTTGAAAATATAATAATTGAAAAATTTTCTTAAAAAATATAAATTAAGAAATTTTTTTAAAATTGAATAACAAAATTAAGACCAATAAAAACTTCCTTGTTTTTATTAAAGTATTCGTCAAAGAAATAAAAAAAAATTTTTTAGATCCATCAATCAAAAATCTTTTCTTCTTTTTTTTTTGAACTTTGAAGTGGAGACAATTCGTCAATCAAAAATTTTATTCCCAACATGCGCATAGTATACCTAACCTTAACTAGTGTTTGTTACCTTGAATTCATAGTGGCGCTGCGATCGCGATTTAACAGCTGATTCATTTTTAAAATCTGTTTGTGAGATCAATTATTCTTCATTAAAATCATTATTTCTTAGATTATCATTAAAATTTGAATTAAAGATAAAGAAGTTAATATTAACAAATAAAAATTGATCTCATAAACAGATTTTAAAAATCAATCAGCTGTTAAATCGCGATCGCAATCGCGCCAAAAACGGCTAACTCAATATTTCATGAAAAATATTACGCAACCCTGAAGATTTTGCTCGTAGAAGGAACGAAGGTTTGAACAGCTGTTAGGAATCTCGAGGCTTGGGCAATATTTTTCCGGCTAAAATATCGAGTTGGCCGTTTTAAGAAACCGGCAGCTGTTTAACGACACTTAAACCTTACACTAATACATACGAATCGATTTTATGATTTTTAAAACCTATTCTTTTTTCGTTTATCATAAACATTCAAAATTAAAGTTAAATATGCCTATCTCCGGTCCCCAAAACCTATTTATAATTTTTTTTGCCCCTGGACCATATAACCCCGAATAGGGTCTTTTTAATACAATAAGGATTCCCTGTCTGACTAAATAAAATGGTTATTATTAATAATTAATATAATAAATAATATTTCTCTTGAAACGACATTTTTTTTCCAATTATTTCAAATCCCCCCCCATGTAGAGTCCTATATTATCATCAATTTTTTTTAATTGAATTTATCTTGTATTTTATTATAATTTTTTTCCTGAAAATTTAAAATGAACCTAAAAATTTCACAATTTATTTTTGAATTTTAATATTATTAATAATAATAATAAAACGTTAATTAAAATTTTTTTTTAGACCTAATAATATATATAATAAATAGCTCTTTAATCTATACAAAAAGGAACAAAAAAAAAACTTCCCAATAAATAACTCCATAGGAAGCTACAGCAACATATATCCTTATTATTTCTTAATTGGATTGTGATTAATAAATTAAAAAAATGCTATTTATATTTATAAATTTATTTATTTTATTTGTAAATTTTTTTTTGTTAAAATAATTATCAAATTTAAAAATAATTAATTAAGCCGTTGAAAGATATGATAAGAGGGAGAATTCCATGTTCCGGTATTACCATTAGATTAGAAAGTTAGGGGGGGAGGGGAATTGCTTGGAAATCTAAAATGGTATCGATGACATATAAATAATACCTAGACTGACGATGAATTCGTTAAGAGGTAGTACATCAATGAAAAACAGCTGGGGACGCCATTTTAATTTTATTCCTAGGTTTGATGCAAACTTTATTAAAGAATTGTCTGATCCATCATAAGGAAGCGAGTTAACAATTTTAATAGTAGTCTTTAAACGTGAAAATAATTACTATATGGGTTACCAAAATGGCGGGTACAGCTGATTAGCATTAAACGACGCTTTTAAATGCATTATTGAGAATGCGTCGTGAACCTAGGTATTATTATATGTCATTTGATGGTATATCGCGTTCCAGAATGTGTAGGACTTTTACAGATAAATTGCTCAAGGTTTAAGGGGTCTGCAATGGGCGGGCTAAAGTATCTTAGATATTGGGCGGATGGCGGGCTGGTTAAAAACCTGTCCATTTCAGAGTGACGAACCAGCTGGATGATAGCACTCATCGGCGTAACTATATGTCTTTCCTTGGCAACTTGACCTCTCCTTCTAATAAGGATTTATGTGAGGGAAAAAGTATCATAAAAATGTTTTACCACTTAAGAAAATCCTAAAAAAAACACCCATGATAATCAAGAGTGTAGATTCTGTAGCCCTATATCTGCGCATCTCTATCCAGACACTTTGTTTAGGGTCATCTAATCTGCATACGTATCTAGATTGACTTCATGATAACCAAGATAGATTCGGGAACCCTATATCCACATCTCTATCCAGATACTTTGTTAGGGCTATCTAATCTGCATTCGTATCTTAGATAGACTTGATATAGATAAATCAGATAACAACTACTTACTCTTAAATTGACTAAAAAATTTTCCCATACAAATTTTTAAAAAAATATTGTTTAAATTTTTTTTTAAATAAATTAATTATCAAAATTATTTTTTGCCGTTTTTAGCTTGAAAATATCCAAAGGGGAAAAAAAACGTTAAAAACATAATTTGTTTTTATTTTATAAAAAAATATACATAATTTGTAAAGGGACTTTAACCCTTTTATTATTAAATTTTATTTTAAAAAATAAATAAAAGAAAGAAAGAAAGAAAGAAAGAAAGAAAGAAAGAAAGAAAGAATGAAAGAAAGAAAGAAAGAAAGAAAGAAAGAAAGAAAGAAAGAAAGAAAGAAAGAAAGAAAGAAAGAAAGAAAGAAAGAAAGAAAGAAAGAAAGAAAGAAAGAAAGAAAGAAAGAAAGAAAGAAAGAAAGAAAGAAAGAAAGAAAGAAAGAAAGAAAGAAAGAAAGAAAGAAAGAAAGAAAGAAAGAAAGAAAGAAAGAAAGAAAGAAAGAAAGAAAGAAAGAAAGAAAGAAAGAAAGAAAGAAAGAAAGAAAGAAAGAAAGAAAGAAAGAAAGAAAGAAAGAAAGAAAGAAAGAAAGAAAGAAAGAAAGAAAGAAAGAAAGAAAGAAAGAAAGAAAGAAAGAAAGAAAGAAAGAAAGAAAGATTATAATTATTTCACTGTTATTTAGCTAAAATTACTATATAAACTAAACTTAGAATTACTAAAAAAGGAAAGGTATAAAACAAAAAATATCCAGAAAAAAAATATATTACGCAAGCCTGAAGAGATTTTGTTCATCTAAGGGCACAAAGGTTTTAGACATATATTATCGAAATCTCGAGACTTAGACAATAATTTTTCTGGCTAAAATATTGAGTTAACGGTCTTTAAGAATCGGCTCTAAACGAGCCCTTTAAACAACACAAACTTAAAAGTAACCAAAAAAAACTCCCCTAAAAAATTTATAACAAGAAAGATAAAAAAAAAAAATCCATGGTAAAAACAGTTGAAACTACTTAAGTCGTAGATAGAGTTCGGTTAAAAAACCCGGTCCGGGCCGATAGATTAAAACCGAAGTAACTTTACGTAAGCCTCACCGGGCAGAAATGCTTGGAACATCTATTCGTCCAAATTCTCGACGCTTACAATAATAGTATTTTAGGCTAATATTCCAACACTAGTCGTAAGAAGAACCGGATACAATTTTTAGCAATCGCAAAAAATTGAGCTGCTAATTTAATAAGTTATTTAATTAACTAATCAACTTTTTTTTATTACATAATGGCCCTTTAATTATTCACCTTATTCGAATAACTTTCTTAGATCTTTCTAAATTGTTAAATTACTTAAGATTTTAACTTGACTTTAATCATTACCACACCCCACCCACCCCTTCAGAATTATTATTTTTAAAATGTTATCCTACCTCATGCACATGCGCATCGCTTCCAATATGGCTGGACATAAAGGCACCAAGCAAGCTGTAAATTTATTTTCAAGTATGCACTCGAAAACCCACGTGAGAGCTTGAGGCCGCTCTAATGAATATACGATAACTAGGAGGACTGATGGTTTATTCATTTAAATGTGTGCATTGATACAAGTCAGCTGGTTATACGCCATTTTTTTGGTTTCCCGTAATAAACAAATTTACCTTAAAAAATTTTTGAAAGCTTTTAATTTTTTTTTTGAAACCCAAAATGGCGTGTCGTCCGTCAGCTGATTTGCAATTCAAAGACGCTTCACGACGACTCATCTCAATGGCTAGTGTATATGAGTTATTACCCTACGTTCACGGTTAGCGTGGGGCGAATCACTGCTACCTATTTTTAACAAAGTGTAATACCTTACCTATGATACCAACCTTAATATTTTAAAATTTTTCAAAAAAAATACATATATATTCTTGTCTATCAAGAAGAAAATCGTCTTAAAAATAAAATAAATTGTTCTATCTACCTCCTATCTTTACATTTATTTTCTTATAATTTTTTTTTCGTGGGTGAAAAAATAATAATTTTAATATAATAATTTTATATTATAATAAAAATCTATAAATTATAATTTACTTCTTCCGCAGGTAAAGAATGGATGATGACATGAATATGAATGGAATAAATTTGGGATCGAATCTGCAATATTTATTTTATTTTTTTTTTTGGAATAAGAAAAAAAAATCAAAATAAAAATATATATAATTATTATATATTTTTAGATAATTATTTTTCCGAATAAATTTCCTTATTTTATAAAATAAATCAACTTTCTTAATTAAAATCTTATCTATTTTATTATTTTTATTATTAAAAAAATCAAAAATTTTATCTTATAATTCCTAATTAATGGGAGGAAAAAAATTATTTTATAATTTTTAATTTTTACCAAAAAAAAACACAAAAAATTGTTTTTTATATAAAAAACAGAGATAACTTTTTTTTTAAATAATTTTTATATATGATATTTTAAAACACACAATTTTTTTATATATATATAATAAATTTTTATAATAATATTATATTTTAATATTTAAAATAATTAAAATGTTTAACATACCATTCATATTTTAAATAAAAATATAAAAGAATTTTTTTATAAAAAAAAAATATTTAAAATTTTTATATGCTTTTATTTTAATAGGAATTAAAATAATTTTTATTTTATTATTTTTATTATTTTTATAATATATATTAGATAGATAGATAGATAGATAGATAAACATAAACAAAACATAAAATTTATATATTTTTATGAACAGGTAAAAATATATATGGGGGGGGGGGGGGGGTTGAGGTGTTTTGAAAAATAGCAGGTAAAATATAAAGGTATTTGTTTATCTTTTTAATTTAATTTTATTATATTTTTTTAATATAACTATCAAACTTTTTATTTATTTCTTTCTTTCTTTCTATTTTGTTTTTAAAAATTAAAATGTAATATTATTTCAAACTCTATATTAAAATATTGATAAATATAATTTTTATATATATTCTAAATTTTTGTTTTTTGAAGCTTTTTCGCGATACAATTTGAGGTAGAATTCTTCACAAAAAATATGAGGACATTAAATTAGAATTTTATATAAAAAAAATAAATTAAAATTATTACGGTATTTTACGTACGATGGTTTTGTTTTAATAATTAAAGAAGAATTTAATAATATGTGATACATTTGATAAAAACCTATTTACAAAAAAAACACAAATAAAATATAAGAATTCAAACTATTTTTTTTTTAGCTGAGTTTCTTATAATTGTTGAAAACGTTTTGAGTTTTTTTTTCTTACTTAATAAGTTTTTTAAATTTGAGGGGAGAAATGTAGATAGAACTATTGGAGTGAAACATATATATATATTTAGTTATCTTTATTAGCCTTATAACAAATTTATTCGATTTATCTGATGGGAAATGAGGGGACGCTTTGCTTGACATTTGTAGGACTGTCATATATCCGTCAGATCTCGGACTGCCTTCTGACGATAGATTTTGTATTTTGTACAATGTTTGGGATGTGATCTGCATTTAGGTTTCGACTTGTTATTTAAGTTAAATATGGTATAGCGTTAATGTTGGCCTTAACTTTGATAACAGTTAAGTACTTGCTTCCCCTTTAGAGGTGTCCATATGGTCGCGATCTATAAGATTGTGTGCTTGGAGTATGCCCATATTCTTAGTCGTGAAACTTTAGGCAACTCTCGATCGGTAGTTTTAAACGAGATGGCTATAAGGCTGCGACATTCGTTTCTTCGTTACGGAATTAATTTTAATATTATCGTAAAATCTACCAAAAACTTACAAAATATCTTTTGTTTTAATATCCTAATAACTATCACATATTCTTATCATTTAAAAAAAATATTTATTTGGAAAGGCATGTATATCTTCAACATCCCAAAGATTAACTGTCTTTTATAATCATTGTTCTAGAATAATGATTTTTTAAGAGAAAAAAACCACCAGGATCTTTGAAAAAAACTACTTTGATGAAAACTCCTTTATAAAAGTATGTTTTTTAATCATCGATAAGCGGATTTTTATTTTAGCAGTGTTCTGCTAGAAAATATATATCCAAAGTTCCTTCTAAAGAAAATATAATCCATAGTTGGTTGGGTTTCCTTGAAATTCTAAGCTAATTTTACAATTTATTTAAATCTTAATAATATCATTTAACATCTAATATATCTATTGTAATGTAATGAAGATAAACCAAGTATGTTTTATTAATTGTAAAAAAATAAAATAGGAAACATTAGCAATAATCACCCTTCCCATCTTATGTATTCTTATTATATTTATAGTATATAATCATGGAATGGATATTTTACCGATTTTATTTTTTTAACCATATATAACATTAAAAACCTTTTTAATTCCTATTCCTTCAATCCTTACTAATTATTTTATATTATATATTATATAAATATGATAATTATTCATTACATTACATTATATTTATGTGTATAATAATAATAATCCTACTATATAAAAACCTAAACCAAAAATTAAATTTTTTTTTTTTTATAACCATTTTTGTTATTAAAAATTAAATTGAAAATAATATTTAAAAAAAAGGAAAATTTATCAAGCCTTCTAATTCTACAACAAATCAATTTTCATATACATTTACAATATGTTAGCACACCTGCCATTTATTATATTTTTTTTTTCCATCAAAATCCATTTTTTTTTGTGCCCAGTAGAAATTATTTTATTATATAATGTATTAAATTTTAAAAAACCTTAAAATAATAATGATCATACATAATAGTAATAATAATAATCCTCCTTCCTCCCAACCCCCACCCCCACCCCATCTCAAGATTAAGATTTATTTAGTCAATAAATATTGTATGTATATATGTGAATTTAAATTATTAATAATAAATATTGATTGGTTTTTGTATAGGTAATAGTTTGTATGTGTATACTCTCACTCATTCAGTAAAGTAAGTAACTAAGCTTAGGTTAATTATAATATAGTTCATCGGAGTTATCACATAAATTATGATAAATATAAAAATTGAAAACTTCCGCAAACGCATTTAAAAAACGTCGCGCGATAAATTTATGCACCCTCTCTAAGGCGTATCACTAATTTATTCCATTATTTTTAATGGTTATTTTATTTTAATTTTTTTTTTTTTAAACGCAATACATGACAAGTCTATTATTTTTTCGATTTTAATTTTATTACCTGATTAATTAATAATTGATTAGCTTATATATATATATAAAATGATAGGATGATACATTGACAATCTTTGCTCGAAGTGTGAGAATATTTAAATCTAAGACCTGCCCTCTAATAGCTGGGGTTATAGCTTATCCCGATTTTGAGGGGTTTTTATAAAAAAAAGAAAGGGTTATACAAAAAAAAACCCGGCGATCTTTTTAACGAATGACAAGTAGGGCCAAATTTCATTGTTCGATTAGGAACCGGTTTCTGTTTAAAAATCGCCGACGTACATTTGCTTTTTCGGGCTGGGGCCTGAAGATATCGATGCGGGTACGGGTTCTCTGATTTAAATTAGTATTTCCGGAAGCCAAAGAAACCGGAAGTTGTATTGGACGTGTGTAAGAGGCGTGGACCAAAACCAAAGTCAAGATATAGGAGCTTACCTGAAGGTGATTTTGTCGATTCATTGTTAATCAAGATGGAAAAAAAAGGCACAAAATGAGTTCAATCTAATCGGCCAAACTGTCCCTTCTGCATATCCCATGCTAGCTTTATCACAATTACATTATGTATTGTTCAATTTGTCAAATGAATTTTCGTGACAATTCCCTAGCAACAATGGATAACCAGTTTCCTGTTTGAGCTGAGATACTGCATGGATCAGGATACTGTTAGTTCCTCCTATCCCTAATTTCCATTTTAAAATGACATTCAATTTTCCTTTTTTAAAATTACGCAGAATTATATCGTTGCCTGCTTTGCAAGTCAAAAAAAAAAAAATCTCTCTCGATATTTAAATTTTATACAGCGGTCGTTTAGGGTGGGGGGGGGGGGGGAGGCGCGAATCCTGGGTAAAATAAACTGGACCGAAGATGGCGGAATCAAAAAATTAAAAATTATCTCGAAAATCTAAGTGGAGAAAAATATTTTTTAGGTATATAACTAATTCTTGGTCAATTTAAATTGCATATTTTTATCGGAGACCTGCGGAGGTGCCATTTGCACGGTCCGGCCCGACCCGGTTTTTTACGACCGACAAATCCGGGCCGGCTAAGAGCCGGGTTTGCGGATCTCCGATTTTTTATATCGGAATAAGATAAATGTTTTAAAAAAAAACAAATATATTTTGCTAAACCTGTAACCTTTAATTATACTTTCTCCATCTTTTCGACGTGGCATACGGGACGGAAACAACAAATTGCGATTTTAAGGATTCATATCAGTTATATTGTTGTAATACGCGTACGGGTACGATATAAAACATTTGCGATAACGGCGATTCGCTTTCCTTTTTACCGTAGAAAAGAAAAAAAAAGCAACTTAGAAAACTTACGAAGTATTCCGGGAACTTATTTAGAAAATGCGAGGTATACATAAATTAGATATACTAGATGCCCACAAGGAATATACACTGATCTTGCAAAAAAGGAGTTATCAATGGCTGTAAAAAAAAATGTTCTTGATGGTATGTTTTAATTTCTGCATTTATCTAGGGCCACATCTGTGGTATCCAGGAGTGCATTTATCAACTTTCCCAATCCACTCATCGTTAAATTCAAGTCGGAGGGCAAGAAAATATTGCGACACTTTACTATTTAGCCGATTTTGTTTGTATGATTAATGGAATGGATTCTACCAGATGTGGATAGTGTCAAGGATTAATATAATATATACCCAAAATCTATTTCTTAGACGTTAGAAAAAAAAAATTTTTTTTTAAAACTTATTTTGACAAATCCTATATCAATGGATATGATAGACAAGGCCGCAACTCACAAAGACATATTAAACCTCTTTCCATCCATCCACATAGAATTTTTTTGAAAGTAAGTAACTTTGATTTAACTTAGACCCTTACCAATAACTTTTGCGAGTGTTGGAATGATAGATTGCACCATATTAGGTCACCCACATTTGCATATATTGAAGGTATTATTAAAATCGGCCAATAACTTTCTATAGACATGACAAACTGGTCAATATAAACTATACTAAAGAAAAAAATCCAGGGTGATGTTAGAAAGCAAACTTCTTCTAAAAATAAATCTTGTGGGAATTATTCCTGAATTTTTACTCGCTAGAGGGCAACAATTACGCTCGGAAATTATTTTGAGAGTAATTTTTTATATTGTGATTTGTATGTTTTATAATAAAAGCTTGATTTCAATTTTTTTAGAATAATTTTAGAATTTATTAGTCGAAATAAAATTATGATTTGTTTTTTTAAAATTTCCTAGAAACACGCATAATATTTATGGAACAATAAATATACCTTATAATGACAAATTTTTTATCGGTATTTAATTTTCTAAAAGAAAAAAATAAAAAAATGAAAATTTTAATCTATCTTAGAAATCGAAATTCCTGAGTCTCCGCAAAATTTTAGATTTTTCTTTCTTCTTCCACGGTTTTAAATCAAGCTAAATATAGTTTATAAACGAAGAATATTTAAAGATTCACAAATTAATAACGATTGTTTAACTGATTTTAGCGCACTCTCAAGCGATATGCCCTAGAAATTAGAGACCCGAAGAAGCATTTTTTACGGGTATAGCTCACCCGAGGCCCAATTTTCTATTTGTTTGGATCGAGGCCCGGCCCATGATCCGCCGCCACCCGAAAAATTATAACCATGGGTCACGAGCCCTGCATATATTTTATTCATGATGCTACCGCCAAAGTAGACCGAGTTTATGGTCTTCTCCAACCCTCGGGGACTCTAATAAAAAAAAATATTCAACCAAAAAAGGTAATCTTGCTCGGTCGCACCATTGTTTGGCCTAAATTGTTAGAGTTGCGTAAATGGCTAAAACGCATTCACCAAAAAAGGTCATTCAAAATGTCTCTCAAAAAACACTTTGAACACTTTTTTGATAGATCCCGCTAATGGTTTTTAAGATTGAAAAAATAATTTTCCAGATTCGTATCGGAAGTATAAGGATCCACTGATTATTGGATCTATGGACTTCTGAGTTTACCTTTGGAATCATATTTTCTAAAACGGCAATAAACTATATTGTAAATCAGTGTCGTTAAGCGCCTAACTCAATATTGTTAGCCAGAAAAAATATTGCCTAATCTTCCAGAAGCTTCGAGATTTCGATAATAAATGTCTTAGTCCTTTGTTCCTTCTTTGAGCAAAATAGCAAAATCTTCAGTATACTTGAGTATATAAAATTTTTCTGAACGGCCTTTTAATAACATTAATTGTAAAAAAATAAAATAGTCATTAATTTTCCCAAAATTTATTTTTTAAAACGAATTTTAAATAACAAAATTAAAAAGGAAAAAAATTATATATATATAAAATTTATTTATTTTTTATAATTTTTTTTTAGAAATCTCTTTTATTAGTCATAAATAATTTTGTTTAAATATTTATATAACCAAATTTTTTTTAGGTCGAATTTTCTGAATATTTTAAAAAATTAAGCTTTCTTTCTTTCTTTCTTTCGTTCTTTCTTTCTTTCTTTCAACAATTAAAAGCTTCAAGTGTTTCGACATCACTGACAACATCAGTGAAACTTCAAATAGATAACTTAAACATATTTTTTAGAAAATTTAATTTCCCATTTGATATTGATTATCATGTATTTTTTTTCCCTAGAATATGTGAGATTGAGATATCGTATGTCTAAAATTGGAGTACCTCCACACGACATTTTCAAAATTTTTGAGTTGGAAGGTGAATAATAATTTATTTATTCCCCAATATCTATATATATATATATAAATAAAAACTAGATTTTAAAAAAAAAATTAATTTTTTTGCTCAAAGTTATAGCTCTGTCAAAATTGATCAATAAGCTTTTCTCCTATGTTTTATTTTAAAACTTTAATGTTGATTTTTCTCATTTTTTAAACAAAATTTAATCTCCAATTGATATTGATTATCATGTTTTATTTTCCCCTTATGAAATGTGAGATTGAGATATAATATAATTTACATCAATATGATAATTCGTCGACCTAGAATTTGGAGTGTTCCACTTGCGTAAAAATCAACATTAAGGTATAAAATCAAATATAGAAAAGCCTATTGAATTAAATTAATTTTGACATAGCTCTATAACTTTGGGCAAAAAAATTAATATATTTTTTAAATCTAGTTTTTAATTTTTATAGATATATTGGGAATAAATTAAGTTATTATCCAGAGTTGTTAAAAGATAATTTTTAAATGGATCTAGATATAAATAAATCGTCTAAAATAATATCTAGATACAGATACCACATTTTTATATCTAGATACTTGTATCTAGATCCTTTAACAACTCTGTTATTATCCACTTCTAATAACTCAAAAAATTTTGAAAATGTCGAAGTGGATCATTCCAATTCTAGACCGACTAATTATTGTATTATACTAATAGGGAAGAGTTCAATATGATTTAAGATTTCTATACTAATGAGGATCTTAGTTTTCTAATATAAAAAAAATAACTTGACTCTGTTCCTTAGCACTATCTTAAAACGGGTTTTCTTTCGATACTTAAATATTTATGGGGGATGATAGGATAATTATTTCATTATTTAAGCCTATCCGGGAAATGCTATTTATCGACACACAAAAGAAAAAATCATGGAAATACTTAGTGGAGCAAACTACGGATAAAATCCCAAGGCCCAAAAGCGGTTGTCGATTTATTATATACCCGAATACAGAGTTGTTAAAAGTATCTAGATCCTGTATCTAGTTATGGTATCTGTATCTAGATATTATTCTATACGATGTATCTGTATCTAGATCCATTTTAAAAGTATCTTTTAACAACTCTGTAATCTCCTACAGCATCGAAGCTTACGTAAAAAGAAAAGAAGGAATGATAATATAAACTTATTTTGAACACGATTTAAGAACTAAGCATCACCAGAGATGTTGATCGAACAATATTGTGCAGGGGCATGAAACCATTATTAGTTTGAGGCTGTGTAAGAACAAAACAAGTGGCATTTTTCTTTATTACTTTTGTTCAAGCTTCAATTAAAACAATTATTTTTTTTAAATCCGCTGATTACGAATATCAACCACTCAATTATAAGCCTGTAAAATCACAAATTTTTTTCAACACTGAATAATAATTTCTAATATGCAATCCCCAAATCACCCTTTTTGATATTCTTTCTTAAATCAAAATGTGCAATCGGAAATATTTAACCTTCTTTGATATTATAACAATTATAACTATTTTTGGAGTTATTCTTTGGCGCGTTGCTTACAAAATGTCTTATGTTTGTTTTATTTTCCATTATTTATAAAAAAATAGTTTTTTTTTACAACACATAATAAGTTGTGCGAATTTGAATGATAATTTAAGGGGGTTCGAAAGATTTCTATTAAAAAAAAAATAATATAAGATATTGAAAGAAAACCCGTCCTAAGGTTGAATGATCGGCAGATGATCTCTCTGCACGGTAACTAAACTAATAAATAGCTACTACTATATATATATAGTCCGTCCATCAACCCTATTCTAACAGACAGAGTACGTAGTGGTAGGGCCTCCTTCTACAGAATAAAACGGGTAGAAAATCCCGTATGGGGTCTATGTGTTGTAGTTACCATTAATAATTTCGAAGAGAGCGAAGTGACTATATTCATTACGTTTAAAAAATAAGTAAATAAATTTCTCTAATTGTATCTGAAAGAATTCATGTTTCATCTTTTCGGTTTCTTCCATATGTTCAACAATGGAACATTTTTTTTTATTATTCAATTTTTGACACTTATGTATTCAATGATAAATGCGTGATGAACGCTTTACCACTTCCGGAGAGGGGATAAAATTTCGATTCATGCAATTTCTGGCGTGATAAGATTGCGATTACATAGGGTAATTTTAAATACATTATATGTACACCCGAATAAGTTAAAATGAGTGTAATAATATAGGGTAATTTTAAATATATGTACACTCTAATACTTTAAAATGATTGTAATTGTGGTAAAAGTGTAGGGTAAATATTTGTGGAAAAATTGATATAATATAGGATAATTGTTGTTTTTGGATATATATTATTATTATAAATAAAAATAGGAGTAAAAATCGGGAATATTATTATAACGATATATATGTATATATAGACTGTTAATGATAAAAATTATTATGAAAAATTAATAAAAGTTTAGGTTTGATTTTGTAGATCGGAAAGAAAAAAACATTTACAAAAGGGAAAAAATTATTGTTGTTGAAAAAAAGAAAAAATATTTTGGTCGAGTAAAAAAAAATTAATTAAAGTTTTTTTAGGTAACCCGACTTAAAAGTGTGATAACCGAAATATAAAAGTGTGGTGGCCAGAAACTCGCGACCTTCGCCTTATCAGCATACATTAGGATACCCGAGTGTTTCGGACGTTATTCGGTTTAGGTTACCCGAGTGTTTCGGAAGTTATTCGGTTTAGGTTACCCGAGTGTTTCGGAAGTTATTCGGTTTAGGTTACCCGAGTGTTTCGGAAGTTATTCGGTTTAGGTTACCCGAGTGTTTCGGAAGTTATTCGGTTTAGGTTACCCGAGTGTTTCGGACGTTATTCGGTTTAGGTTACCCGAGTGTTTCGGAAGTTATTCGGTTTAGGTTACCCGAGTGTTTCGGAAGTTATTCGGTTTAGGTTACCCGAGTGTTTCGGAAGTTATTCGGTTTAGGTTACCCGAGTGTTTCGGAAGTTATTCGGTTTAGGTTACCCGAGTGTTTCGGACGTTATTCGGTTTAGGTTACCCGAGTGTTTCGGAAGTTATTCGGTTTAGGTTACCCGAGTGTTTCGGAAGTTATTCGGTTTAGGTTACCCGAGTGTTTCGGAAGTTATTAGGTTTTTAGAGTATCCGAGTGTTTCGTAATTTATTCGGTTTAGGTTACCCGAGTGTTTCTGACGTTATTAGGTTTTTAGAGTATCCGAGTGTTTCGTAATTTATTCGGTTTAGGTTACCCGAGTGTTTCGGAAGTTATTCGATTTAGGTTACCAGAGTGTTTCGGAAGTTATTAGGTTTAGGGTACCCGAGTGTTTTGTACGTTATTAGGTTAAGGGTACCCGAGTATGGCGGACGTTTAAACTGTTATTACATTGTTTCACAAAGGTATAATATGCGGTAGTTCAGCCCAAATTTTTGCGAATATAAGTCTGATAGAAATTCGCTCAAATTTTTGCTAAATAGGCCAGTTACACGGAATCGCTGCCCAAATTTTTACGATTACGTTACTTATAATATCTTACTTTGTTGACATTGCAAAATAACCAAGATTTTTATTTTGAAATTAATCATAAATTTTTTTTAGCTGGAAATGAAGAGTTTAAAATTTATTAAATACTGGGAGACACAGTATAACATTTTCGGAGCGCGTAGTCTAGTTTGGGGCAGGAGAATGAGGAGAAGTCGCAGCGTAAGAATAAAGGGACAAACGTTGACTATTGATGGACATAATGGGGAGGAGGATATGATTGGTAAAGTAACTTGGTCACCTGTTCAGGAGTTAATTAAGGGGGTGGACGGATAGCGATGTAAGTAGAAATATATATGGTCCTGATAAACAAAATTTCGAAAATAATCAAGTTGCGACCGTATAGGGAGAGAAAATTGTCGGGGAAGAAGATCGGAGATAGGACAAAATTTTGTGCCACGAGAAAGAGGAACAATGAGTTGTTATAATTGTGGTAAACCGGGTCATATGCTCAGGGTTGCCGAGAGGCAAAATGTTTTGGGTGTGGGAGGAAGTTGGGACATATAGCTCCTTATTGTCCCGGTTAGCAAGAGAGATTATACAACAATAAAGGCGGTTTTCCCCAGACAAAAATGGCTCCCAGTGCTTCGAATGTGCGGATGATTGAGCGGGAGAAAGTGGAAGGAGTTAGGGCATTAAATATCAAAAAAAGGGGAGGCGGAAAATATGGAATGTTTTCGGTGCCGAAAGGGTGGGAATGTGACGAGGGACTGTAAGAATTTGTGACTATATGATAGTGAAAAAATTGCAGTACAGGTCGGGGCGCGGCGGTTGAAAGGGACAAAGGAGGAGTGTAATCAGATAAAAACAAATAAAGAGGAATGTGTAAATATGCTACAAGAGAGTCCAATACATGATCCTTGTCCTAAGAGTACTGATAAATTTAGAGGGAAGAATGGTTCCCATGTTATTTGATACAGGAGCAGCCATTTCGGTAATTGGATCTAACGGATATCAGAATATTTGGCCTGGGGAAAGGATAGAGAATGAGGTGTGATGGAACCTTGTTGGTAGCATGGGTAGGGTAGAGATAGTAGCGACATCGGAGGAAAGGGTTGAAATCTTAGATTTATGGATTATTAATCGGAATATAGAAGCGGTGATGGGTTGGAATTGGATCACTAGAATAGGTCCATGGTATAGTTTTTGGGAAGTATTTTCATGGTGGGGTATATTTGTACCAATAACGAGAGGAATATGCCCTTATGACCTTGAGAGAGAATGTATTCCTGGGATTGAGACCATGTTTAATAAGGGAACCAGCGAAAATATTTATGGGAGCGAAATAAGGAGCGAAAGAAGGAGAGATAATTCTAGGAGCGTAACAAGAAACGATAATGAAAGGATTGAAATAAGGAAAAATAATACAAGGAGCGATAATTCAAGGAGCGAACCAAGGGAAGATATTTCGTGGTGGGAACCCAGGGGAGATAATTCGAGAAACAAAACAGTGAGATGCAATTATAGGAATGAAGTAGGGGGAAAGGAATTCTAGGAGAGAATTAAAGGAGAATAAAGTTAAAGATAAAGGAGAATAAAGTTAAAGAGAAAATAGATAAAAATTACATGGGGCACGTTGGACCTGTTAGGGAGGTTCATGATATTAGGAGAAGGGAGGAGGAAGGAGGAATTGAAAAAGGGGAGGTAGAACGGTAGCAAGAAAAGCAGAGAGTAGAAAATCTTGAAGTAATGAAGGAGGGTAGCAATGGCTTATTATAACAACAGGAAAAAAGGGAAGGAGCCGTCACCGGCAGAGAAGTTTTTAGGACGGAGAACGCGAGTTTAGTTGGATTCACTGAGACCGGCAAATCAAGAAAAGGAATGGGTAGAGAAGGGAAATGAAGCAGAATTTATGGTGGGTCAAGCAGTATGGGCAAGAATATTATAAAAAGAAGTGGGAGCCCGGGGTGATTACGGAGAATATGGGAAGCAAGGTAAAAAAATCGAATTCCCCGATAGAAGATAGGGAGTTAGACACAGGGATCAACTCCGTAGACGGATCGAGCCCGAAATCATGAGGGGAATTGCAAGAGAGGATAAAGGAGCAAGAATCAGAAGATACGAGGCGGAAGGGAATGCATAAAAGGGGGAAAGCAAAAATATATGTGTATCCATGTATTATGATCAAAGTTATGGGATTAAATATGCAGCAAATACGGATATTCTAAGATTTTGAGATCCAGCTAGCTTGTGGATGATAAGAAGGGGTGGGGAATTTCGCAGACACCAACCAGCAATGGAGAGACGGTGCATTCGGTGTGTCAGGATGGGTCACTTCAGAAGCAACTGTCTCCAAGGTACGAATGCGACAACGGATTATGGCTACACGAGGAGTGACGTTCAAGGACCAGTAAGTGATCCAAGGGCAGCGGGGGAGAGGCCGGAGTGGGTATCGCCGATATTGGCCAGCGAAGCGGATGAGGGAAACGATGACAATTGGAGGCAGTAGGAGACGAGGAATGATAATCCTGATGTCGTAGAGGGCGCCGAGATCGAAAGGAGAAGCATGCCAAGAGAAGGATGATAATTTATGATTTGAGAGTACATTTTAGATGGTCTAGCAATATTTCAGGGAACATAAAAATATTGACAAAGAACAGGCATATAAAAATTTTAGGGATAAATAAAATAGATTAAGTGCTTAACTGCCTGATGAGTAGGTAAATGTTTTAACATATATTTCATTCTATTAAATTTGGCTAGAAATTTATCCCTGAAATTAAATACTTTTATTACGATAGGTGAACAATGAAATTATCTTGGTGCTGTCTGATTCTAAATATGAATAGAATTCACTTTCATTTGGATCAAGTGACAGCTCTGTTATTGGAGTTTTTAACGATTTGTAATAGCTTGCGTTTTTTTAGATCTCATCATAAAGACCAGCTAAGGTACTATAATCAAGATTTCAAACATTCAATTTTAGATTAATATTTGTGGAGATTTCTTTTATTATTAAATTAATTAAATGCCCTAACAAAATAATGCTAGTCTAAGTGTATAATCTTGATGGATACCTTGTTTAGTGAAAAGGATGGAATTGTTAAATTTTTACAAAAGTAAGATTGGTTGTAACATGCCGGGATATAAGTAGAATATTCTGAAAATCGCATGTAATAAAAGTAGAAAATTTTTTCCCTTTTAAGCGAATCGAAAGCACCAGACCTGATGTCAACAATATGTTTAGCTTTTATCAAGCGAGTTCCATATGATAGGTTAAATTATGTGAGGAATATTATTGTAAATATGCATGATTGACAGTTAAGCCACTGGATGGGGGGGGGGAAGGGATAGATGCTCAAGCCCCCTAAAAAATTTGAAATGAAGCGCCCTGAAATTTTTTGATTCTTTTTTAAAAAAAAATACAAAAATCTTGAGCCTGTACAGGTTAATGACGTATCCGATGATTGAGTAATATTGTAAATTGTGAAGGTATATTTTGATATAGGTGTATGGATGGTTTAATTGAATCTTGAAGATGCATGGCTCGAGAACCAACAATGCCACTAGTAGACGTTTTTTAAACGATTTAATTGGCTTCCCAAGATTTCAACCAGGATTATTGATAGTATTCAAAGGATTTTAGGATAGTAGGTGCATATATTCCTAACGGATATTTAGATTGTTAATTGCTAAAAGTGTTTTCCTCGTTGGAAGCAATAAGGTCATTGGAACATACAAGATCCAGACTTTTTATATATGTTATTTGAGGTGGTTCACAGCTATTAGTTTTTGTGAAAATAACACGAGCCACCCGCTGAATGATGTTAAATGGAAGACATTAATTCGTAAATATATTTACCCATTCCTGTGCCTGAACAATAGTAATTGAAGTGATATTATTTTGATATTTTGACTTGGAATTGTGAATTTGGTTCCGTTCCATATTGGAAACGTCACTTTTTGAACTTGAAATTGTAGATAAAATTGAATTCATATCGGTGTTATTATATTATTAAATGCAAAAAAAAAAATGAAGGAGGCAAAAGGTTAGTCATATTAATAAGGAAAATATTAGAGGCAGGGCATATATTTGAAAGCCTACCATGACAAATATATTTATTGACTTTTATGAGGAATACATTGTTATGAGATGAGGCACATTTAACTATTATACAAAAAAGTAAAAAGTTTAATAATTTTTAGCGATTCACCTATTATTACTTGACTTTCTTACATAATACATTAGTTTATAAATAATAGATATGATTTCACCTTTTTAATGCTCAGTTGTTTGAATATAATCAAACAAGACCTGATGAGAAGGTCTTAATCCCTCGAAATAGAAATACCCTACTTACTTGGGATACCTGCTTAGATCATTTTCTGCCAGCTGCAAAAAACCTAAAACCTAAATATAGCCATCTACATAACTTATTAGTTACTCTCGTGGTTTTATAAACCTGTGATACACATGAACCTCGGTTCTACCTCTAAATAGTAAGGTATTAAAAAGGCTTAATACTATTATTATATAATTATAATTGTTGTAACTGTTGAAAAAAAGAAGAAATAAATTTAATATAATACATCAAATTTCAGTTATTTTCTGACAGGAAAATTAAGTTTTCCTTGGGGGAAGAAGTGTGTTTCATTGTTCGGAAAACCCCGTAGTTGGAGATTAAGAGATATTGGATTAGATGTCAGCTGTGGACCTTTGGATGTCAGCTGTGGACCTTTGAGAAATGAAGAATTGGATAATTATATTATGTTATATTTTTCTACATATTTTATGTTAGATTGTTGTGGTTTTATTGGAAATAAAGATAATTATGTTAAATATGGATCGTCGTTAATGGTCAATGGTATTTATTTAATATTATTAGAAAGAATTATTTTGGGTTGTTAAGTTATATAATTGAGAGTAAAGGGCATTTTTATTATATTTAAGGTAACTTGTAATAATAATATTACGCATATTTTTTATCTGAATATTATTAAAGTATTTTAACAAATAAATTGCTTTAAATTATAAACTTACACATACATCTTTTATAAATTATAACTATAATTTTTATATACTAGTGTTATTATATTACAATTTAATTTCTTTATCATATTAGGGTTGGGGGGAAAAGGGCAGGGGGGGGGGGGGGGTACCATTTAAGATTAATTATAAATATTTATATATTAAAATTGATATTTAATAAAGGATAATACTAATAAGAAGCAATAGCTTCATACCGGATGGAGGGGGGAGTTAATGTTATCATATAACCTTTAAGGATAGTGAGTAAAAAATAATTTAGGGTTAGGAGATAGGCGGTATTTGTTTTCGGCTGATAAGGAGCAAATCATCATTTATTAGAAAAAATGAAAACTAAGTAAACAGTAATGTTTCTCCTTATCAAAAAATATATATAAATTATATTTAAAATTAAATATAAAAATATCATTAAATATGTATAAATCAAAGGAACATGTTCTTCCTTGCAAAATGGCAATTATGCAAATATCCGTTAACTAAACCTAATAGCGAGCAATTAAACGAATGTTGATAAATAATTACAACGTTTTGCCTAGGCCTACAAAAAACGAATCGAGTATTTGTGCTATTCGTATTCGTATGAATAATAAAATCGTTATTCGATTCGATTCGAAAATTATTCTATAAAGCTTATAAAAAATAGATTATATTTTGCAAAAAATAATTATAGACAGATGTGGATGTTTTGAAATGATACAAAAAAAAATTAAACTAATTGTCATTAGCATATCAAAATTTACAGAAAATAAGCGAAAACCCAATAATTTTATAAACGTTATCCAAAGCCAAACAAGTTGGCCAAAATCACCTGATTTTTAGAATTAGAATCGCTTATAAAAATATCTAAATTCTTTGCTATAAATCATTTCTTAATATTCCAAATTTTATTAAAATTTTCTTTTATAAACATCAAAATATAATATATAAAAAATACAATTTTTCGCTCACAAAGCGAAGATAGATTATGTATTAAAATATTTAGTCGATTATATTTCCGATTTTTTTCCATTAACATTCAACCCGCTATTAATTTGAATTAATTTAGGCTCAGAAGCATGTTGAGATCTTTTTAAAATTTTGATTAAGGAATATATGTTCGGATGTGCACATAGTGTTTTTCGTTTGATACTATGATGATATCCTTCTAAATGATTATTCATCCTAGGAACCATTAATTGATATCTAAATTATAAATTTATATTGTATATATATATATATATATATTACTTTTTTAATATACCCAGGCATTAATGGAAAGCAATGTCAGATCCATATTGCATAAAATTTATTAGCAAAAGATTTTCAAGTGACATGGCAAGAAACTATGCCCTAACTTCGGAGATATCTTCCTCAATGCAAAAGGGCAAAGTAGTCATACGTCTGAATTACTTTGTGAAGAGTGGAATTGTCTCTATATACTATTGTTAACCATAAAGCCTGACATTTCCGCCATATGACTTGGGAAAAGTGGAAGAAAAGGCCTATAAAAATTTATATAAAAATATACGTAATAAATTAACCTTTAATGAACATTGTAGGAAAAACAAATCTTAGAGCTGATATTGCAGCAGCCTCATAATCAGTCTGCACGTATCTAGGATAAAATATTATATTATTTTCTGAACAGTATCTTAGAATTTTTTCTAAATAATTCTATACATGTGGCTTATCAGGAAGGAGTGCATAAGCGATAGGTATCATAGTATGATGATATGAGACATGAATGGTATATAATTGATAGTAAAGTCGTGGCACAACATAAAATGTTCCATCCATATATGTTTTAATGAGCTTCAGTATGTCACATGTACCAAATACCAATCTATTATTATCATCATTAATTAAAAATATATCACCGCTATTTTTGGTGATATATTTGGGCAATAGAACTATTTCATTGACGGACTCTAAAGAGGGCCAACTTTTTTGTGATAATAGATCTATTTTACTTTTTATTGAAATATATGGTGAGGGCATCGCCTCCAGTTACATATTTATGTTTGGCGTTTCCAAATTCTTTTATTTAAAGCTTTTCCTATATATTGTGCCTAGTTTCTAGAGGATTTTCGGTAACAATATCATCTAGAACCTGGTGAGTTCTCAGCTTTTCAGACAGACCGACTTCATTTTGATGTTCATGCAAACCGGAGGTTATATATACAATGCATCAAATTTGCATAAACCCTGCAGACAACTTTTCTACATCGACAATGTATTCTGCCATGAAGCAGTTTTCCTTTTTGAGATTTTATAAACCGAGGATATTAATAAATATAAGAATCATACATTAATAAGGAGCTCTAATATTTATGAAAGGATAAGACAGAACTAGATACTTAAAACAAATAAATAATTATTCTTTAAAGAGATGTGTTAATATTGTTTAATTATTCCAGGGTCTTACCCAAAAATAATTAAAAAATAGCTATGCTATATTAAGCATCTAGGGTTATTATATTATGTGACATTCTGTATTTAATTTGTTTTCAAAAAAAATAAAAAAAAATAGTCTTTTATAAACATAATTTTACCACTAATATTTTTATGTAAATCTATTAACACGTGGTCTACTTATAAAGGGAGATCACTATTACCTATAAATATATTTTAGAAATTGACAATTTGTGTATTAGATACTTTCAATGCCAATATTTAAATTAATAACTTGAAAAGCACCTAAATTACTTTGATTTAAATAAAAGTTTGATAGGCTATGGCAAAACAAGAAGTTAGAGGGGCTAATGACAAATTTGTAATTTGTCAGGCTAATAAGTAAAAGTTAATGTTAAAAATACAAATATCATAAATACCTTGATTTGAAATAATATTTTGATGGGCAATGGTATCATAACTATAAGTTAGAGGAGATGACAAATTTGTAATTCATGAGGCTAATAATTATAAGTTAATGTTAAAATTACAAATATCATAAATACCTTGATTTGAAATTAATTTTCTTGAGTTATGGCATCAGGAGTAGAGGTTTGAGGGACTAATGTTAAAACATTAATCAATGGTAAAATAATATTATAAAAATCATTACCATGATTAGCATTAGAAGTTTGAGCAGCTACTAAGTTTTGACAGTCTAAAGAATGTTGAGTAGTGATAATTAAATCAAGGCCAATAATTAATTTGGCTCTACCACCACATCTTTTGCGACAAGTAAGGTAAACAGCCTTTTTCCCACTTGTATGGGTCAAATATTCATGCCCTTGGTAGCATATATAGTCCTTCTTCTTCTGTGTTTGCTGAAAACAAAAATAATAAATACATAAAATGGTTTGTTACTTTTATTTCAAGTTGTATGTATTTAAGATAATTTTTAAGGTTATCTGCTAATATATGGCCAGAACTAGAAGTTTGAGGGGATGACAAATCTGTAATTTGAGGGGCTAATAATTATAAGTTAATGTTAAAAATTCAAATATCATAAATACCTTGATTTGAAATAATATTTTGATGGTCTATGGCATCAAAATTTGAAGTTTGAGGGGATGACAAAATAATTTGTGGGGCTAATAATTATAAGTTAATGTTAAAATACAAATATCATAAATACCTTGATTTGAAATAATATTTTGATGAGTTATGGCATCAGAAATAGAAGTTTGAGGGGCTAATGTTAAAACATTGATTCAATGGTAAAATAATATTAAAAATCATTACCATGATTAGCATTAGAAGTTTGAGCAGCTACTAAGTTTTGACATTCTAAAGAATGTTGAGTGGTGATAATTAAATCGAGGCCAATCATTAATTTGGCTCTACCACCACATTTTTTGCGACAAGTAAGGTAAACGGCCTTTTTTCCACTTTTATGGGTCAAATATTCATGCCCTTTGTAGCATATATAGTCCTTCTTCTTCTGTGTTTGCTGAAAACAAAAATAATAAATATATAAAATTGTTTGTTACTTTTATTTCAAGTTGTATGTATTTAAGATAATATTTAATGTTATCAGCTACAGTTGGAATCATATCAAATATAAGGCGGCCATTTTTGAGAATTTATTGTGAATATTCAGATTTTTCGCAACTACTCTCGCTATTATTCATAGTGGAGACGGATATGATTTTACGTCAAAACATATGATTTGACGGCGTCCGATAAGGCTTTTATAGTGATTTTTTTAAAGTTTCAGCTTAAAACAGATTAGACATTATTATTTTTTTAAAATGAACAAATATTATTTAGTTAAATTATATATTATATCTGATCTATTATTTCAAAAAAAAAAAATATATAGTTAATTCAAAAAGAAGAAAGGAGGAACGCATTTTACTTTGCTACCAAAATTACTTAAAAATGATGTAAAGCTCTATAATTATAAGCGTATGAAAAAAGTGAGTATATTTTTAAATATAGTATTTTCATAATTTTACTATTAAAAATAGGAAAACTTCTATTACATATAGGATCTTATAAAGTTAAATTTATAAAAAAGAAAACAAATTTTATCAAGAATTTACTTCAAGTTAATGATTACTCTGAGGTAAAATATTCATATCTTTTTTATAACTTGGTTATATCTATAAATATTTATAAATTTATTAAAAATATTTACTTATTTCACAAAATTACCTTATCATATATATATATTAAAATAATTTTAAATTTTATAAATAATATTAAGAACCCTTATATTTAACTAATATAAGTTGTAACACTAATGAGTTATTATTTTTATCTGACACATTATAATCTTATTACTATTAAAATACATTTTTATGCATATTCTTAGTACTTTATTTAATCTAGATATCTTGTATTTGGGGATTATGCTTGTCATATTATTATTATAAACTATGGGTATCAACTATAAAGCAAATAATAGTAGAAACAACCAAAGCTTTATGGGAGCAACCAATTCATATGAAGGTCCAACCTTGGAGATGTTTGAGGAGGTTCTCAGGTTTTAATGAGATGTGGAACTTTCCAAACTGTGGAGGTTGTAATTTTATTTAAATCTAGCAAAAGATAATTATTTATTCATATTAGGAAATTTATGGCTATAGATGTTTTACCAGCTATGGGAGCCAAAGTGTTGGTGGAGTCTTTTTTCAATCTACTATTTATATATTTTTTACAAACTAAAATTAGAATATAATATTAAAAAGGTTAAGTTATAAAAATAAAAGGTAAAACTAAATAAAAATATAATTTGAATAAGTTATTAATTAAATGAATGTGCATTACATTATAAACATATACTATTTATTAACCAAAATATATAATTTATTAATTTATTAATATCTATAATATAACAATATCATCGTAACCAATGAAAAAGTAAATATAACCATTTTTGAACTTGGGGATTCAGATCTTCCTTTATGGAACCAACAAAGTATCAAAAATACAACTGATTAGAATAAAAACATTAGAAATTCGTTTTCTAATTATTTAAATATAATATTACAATTTTGTCATGGCAAAATAATATTTTAAACTTATATTTGTTTATTCAATGTTTTGTAATATAAAATTTATATTTATAAATGTGAATATAAAAAAATAAATGATCATTTTTTTAATTGACTTTCATACAAAAAAATAATTTGTACAATATTCATTTTGACTTTATCTATATGGTCCGAGGGAAAAGATGATAATTCATCTTAGCAAAAGATGATACCTTTTTCTTATTTTTTCCTCAATAGTTATTATTATTTCCTCAATAGTTAATATTTCTTTTAAAATTACTTTTTCCTTTTTTTATTTGTGGTTATAGATATATTTTTACCTTATACCTATATTTTCATCTAAAGTTATATCTCATAATGAAATTGAATTTAATATGGTGATATTGGATTTATGTCCACAGGGTGTTAATGTTTTGTTTAAAAAGATAAAAGATTGATAATATGGCCATGCAGGTATATAAAGTGGCTCTGCTGAACTACAGGGATTATCCATTGTCTTTTTTATATTCTTTATTCTCATAATGTCTAAGATTATTCCATCTTGCCTTTAAATCATCACAAAAAAAATATATAAAATAGAAGTAAATAAATTATCATATCGTTTGCTCAATTATTGAAAGTGTTCAATTTAATTAAAAAATTAAATATAAATGATTATTGCAAGATATTGATTATCATTGTAAAAACCAAATTTCAGAAAAAAATTTAAGCTTAATTTACTTTGAATCTAAATATCTACATGAGATAATATAATATTAATACAATATCAGATAACATTTTTTAGGGTGATTTTTATTACAACCTATCCACAAACTATAATCTTAAAATATAAAAAAAAATCCTATTATTTTTACCAAGGACTAAAAGATAGAAAAAGAGGAGACAAATGGAATAGTAAAATATGATAATATGGTATTAAAATTGATTCACAAATTTCTACATGACTATTCTCACCTATTTAAATCATTACGATATATTATAAATGGGAGCACCTGAATAATCAACAATAGTTATCAGGTATTATAATGATATATTTATGAAGTTTTAATACCTGGTTTGGCCAAACTGCAAAACCTAGATTCAAAATAGTGCTTTCTTGTTTGAGTCTTTATAATCATCCTCAATTTTTATCACTTATATATATTTACATTCTCTTAAAATATCGATTAAATTCATTAAATTTATTTTCTTTGCGTCTACAATGTTGGGTTTAAAATATTGTTAGTAAATGTTATATATCGTTTTAAACGATCTTTAAACTTTGTCTGATCCGTTTTTAAGATGGATGGTATCGGAATGGACGCACTTGAACATTGATATCATTTTTAATGAGATTGACATTTGACTGAACGGATGTAAAAAACGTATCCGTCACCATCATGAATGCAGCCTTACCTGAACCTCAAGCCCTAAAATTATTCCGACCAATAGGAAAAAAGTTACGAGCAATAACAGATAATCCAAAAGAGGATGTTTTTTTTTAAAACTTATAACAAAGAATGCCTATCAAAATTTAACGATTCAATTATAATATCCTAAGACCAGCTGATTTAATTCAAATAGTTTTTTTTTTACTTTTTTTAAATATTTTATAGAGATGATAGTATATTTAGATATTAGATATAGGAAGCTCTACAGGGTGGAAAACTGGGATCAAGTCAACTTAAAAAATTTATGGACACAAAACGTAAAAATAATGTAAATCAGTAATTGTTTCTGACGGAGAATTAGGAATATTTTATAAATAAAATCATTTGTATTCCAGTTTATAATTGTGTTAATTTTTAGGGTTCGGATGATTTTATCTATGTCACATCCTTCTCCACCTGAATAAAGCTCCGTAATTGCCTGAAATTATAACCACTCCCCATAAGATTCCCTTATTATCCACAACCAATTATCATCTCAATATCCTCCCCCCTCCCCAACTTTCTTACTTTGATTTTCATCGCTCGACGAAGGCTATAAAATTTTTCGAGATTTATTGATTTGGCGATAAAAGATATGTGAATTCGCTCAAAATAGCGCAAGGTTAAAAGTTTCGAGGAAATAATGTTTCGGTGATAAAAGTTTAGCCAGAATTTGACAAGGAACTCAATTAACGAGTTTATTTTACCCCAGGAAATAAATACTGACAAAACTCCGAAAATATATCTTCACAAACAAATTCAATACAAATTGTCTCTTCGATTTAAGTTGTGTAATCACAAATTTAAAAAAAAAATTGAAGCATTTTATTGCATTATTAATAAACACTAGTAGACAGCCCGTCAAAAATGACGGGGAATGAGATTTTTATTCATTTTTTACGATAGATGTCATGCCAGGTTCAAGCTCACAATATTAAGAAGCATCCAAGTTGTAAAAATGTTTATCAAGCCCATTTTATTGCATTATTAATAAACATAATATACCATGTTTTTTATAAAAGAAATAATAATATTAGAAATTTGCTAATTATGTTTTCATATTAGGTTAATCATATTTAGGGTCTATATAATAGATATACTCACACACACACAGTATTAGAAGAGCTATTAATTTCATCTCCCTTCTGATTGCCATTATCCTTACTAATTTATAATTTATAAAAATATTCGTTTTAAATTTGGTCTTAGGGAAAACTTGAAAAACAAGAAGTATAACTATCAAAATATTTTGTTATATAGAAATCGCTAATTATAATGCCAGAAAAAATGAAAATAAATATTTGACTGTAGAGTTGCTATGAATTTCAAAAAAAATTTAACTACGAATATTTGCATGCAATTCTAAAATTTAACAAAATAATTATTGGTATTAATGATTTTAACAAATATTTACCGATTAATTTTGCGTAGAAGAATTTTTTATTTATTATTATTTTTTTTATTTATTTTTTTTTTTATTTATTTTTTTTTTTCGTAATTCAAATTAAAACTTCTCGAATAGAATAAATTCCTAATATGAATGTTATTTGTAAACACTAAATCTATACATATATATATACATATTTGAATAAATGTATTTAAACACGGTTTATGGAAAAATGGCACAATGGCAAATGCTTTCTAGTTTGATGTTTATCACTTCGTTCATACCTACGGGATTGATCTTCAAGTGGAATACGTTATCCTTCAAGCACGATTCCATGTTGATAGTCACGTCAAATGTTACCTTGTATTAATTGTTTACATTGTTTTTTTTGGCATAAATCAAAATGATTTTTTTTTTAATTATAAATTTCGCGTATAAAAAGAAAAATAAAAAATCATGTTTAACGTCATTTTCAAAGTGCTAATTTTTTAAAAAAAATATTTAATTTTTATAAATGTGTAAAAGTGTCTAAAAATGTGAAATTATTCGCCATTTTTTCTAAGTAAAATACCTTACCGTATCACCAACTTTTAACCCTTCACACAATTTCGTTTTTCTCGATTTCGTTTCAAGACAAGAAGATTCGTACGAAATCGTAATATTGGGCAAGGCATTATCTAGCAACTCGACTTTTGATGTTATTTTCTGATTTTAAAAAATTAAAATTTAAGATGCAAACATATTTTTTTCGTTCTTTTCACTGTTACATTACATTTTATATTATATTTGAATTAGACGAAAATCTCAAATATATAGGGAAGACCATGAGCTAATCGGCGCGAGGGGATTGTCGGTTCAGCGGATTCTCTTTAAAAAAACTAGACATGTTTAGAAATTCGGATATAACATATGTTATTGCATTTGTGTGATATGTATATTTGAATCGAAAAATATCTTATAGGGGAGACCAGGGGCTAGTCGGTGCTAGGGGCTCGTTGGTTCAACGGATTTCATTTTAAAAAAACCAAACATGTTTTTAGAAATTCAAATTTAATTATGTAATAGCATTATATTATATGTATATTTGAGGTAAAAAAAAATATTTTATACCCCTCAGCTATTTAAAAAAAAAATTTTAATGATAAATTGTGTATTTTTTAGGGTAAAAATCAAAATATTTTTTACACCACAATATTTAGGTGGCATTAAAATATGAAGAGGTTTAAATAATAATTAAATTTGACATTGTGCGAAATTGAAAACCCCCTCTGTTTTGAATTTCAGAAAGGTTCATAATCATTATTATCATGCATAAATATATATTTTTTTTTAAAAGGGTATTAATTATATTTGTAACTAGGGGCTTGTAGAATCAGGGTTAGTCGGCTCAAATCAAATCAAATTATGTTTACGCTAACCTAAATTAAATTTAAAATTGATCCTTTCGTTATTAATTTAATCATTGGGGTTTGGGGCTCGGGGCTTGTTGGCACAAAAATTTACTTTTTACTAGAGAATCAATCTTGAGAAGAAAAAGTATAAAATATTTTAAAAAATTTATCAGTGTAATAGAGTTAGGATAGGGTTAGGATAAGGTGTTTGGGCTAATCTCGTAGTGTTTTAGTAAAATTTAAATACAAAAAATTATTTCCGGATCTATGAAATTTTTTTTCGCATAATTATTTAGCCTCATTTTATAAACTCAAATTACCTTAAAATTTATTTTTTTTTTCTCGAAGGGAACATTTTGCAATGTTGTATAATGGCGACGAGAAAGAAAAAAAAAATTATTATGTATTCAATAAAAAATTTGTTTTTTTTAAATGTTATTTATTTACATCTCTATAATCTATATATGAGAAAAATTATGAATCCAAAGATCTTATATTTGATAGTGAATAAGCTAAGGATGGTTTGGGAATATGTGGTAAGGGGGAGAAGCGTAATAGAGGAAATAGAAGAGATAGTGGGAATATTATGATGAAATTATTAGAGATCCACAAATCTCTCTATCAAATTTAAAATTTTGGCACAAGTTGCCACACTCAACCACAACGTAATTCGTTACATTGTTTTTCTGGGTACGAATTTTTCGGCCATCACATTTATATTATCTATATCTAATTTTTTTTTTTCTTCTCCAATGTCAATTCAAGGGTTTTTATATTTTTTTTAGCTTCTATATATCTATTCTATTCATTTTCTAACACACAATTTTATAACAATTTGTTTTAAAAATTGTGGTTTGCGCATCAGGTGATAATTGGGATTATCAAATCATAGAATAAATTGTTTAATTATATTTTTTTGGTGAATTTCACTGTTATTATTTATAGATTTTTAAGTATTTTAGCTGGACCAGACTTGAAACACTAAGAAATAAGCTTATTGTAATTTATTTTCAAAAAATAAAATAAAAATGTACAAATATTGGAATTTTAAAGCCCAAAAGCTGGCCTATTAAAATTTTGACGAAAATTCGTAACGTTGCCCCTGTCAGATTTTTATATGTATAAATTGTCTACAAACTAGAAAACTTTTTATTACGTGTACTTCTCAGTCATTATAGGTTTATTCTAAAAAAAATTGCCCTAACCTGACCAGTGGCCGACGGGGTTTTCGGTCGGACCGGGCTTTGCCGGATATCTAATAGATATCAAGGAATAAATTGAAGAATGGAGCAAGGAAGTGTAAAATCTTGAAAGGAAAAGAAAGTTCTCTCATTATTTTCCATTATGTAAGGGAATTGTCCATACATTTTTGTTTAAGGTTAAAAAATATATATATATACACAATGGATAATTTAAAAGTATAATTAGATACGTAAAAAATGTTTAATTAATTTTTATTCACGAGCCAATATGATTATACTTCATTCAACAAAACTGACTTTACACATATGTTTCTAAAAACTACGTTTGTTTTTTTTTAGGTATCGTTACAAAAATATTAAGTTTTTTTTCCCAGATTTTAAGAATAAGTTATAAAATTGAAAAAAAAAAAATTTTAAGAATATAATAAATGGAAATAATATGCTAAAAAAATTATATTAGCATTAAAAAAAAAAATAGTGAATTTATCTATTAGGAAGGTTATCTTTCTCAAATTAAGAAGTTGTTTCTTAGTTTTTTGCGATTTAACTCTTAACTATTGTCTATGATGTCCCATACAAGGAAGAAAATTAATAATTTATGAAGAAAGCGTCAAAAAAATGAACAAAGAACTAAGGATTACCTTAAAATCGAGAATACGAAGTTATAAAATTCCTATAGAATGGACGTAGTGTAGTTATAATAACGGCCGATTTTAACCCAACATAATATTATGTAAATTTCGAGATTTGGAAAATATAGATGTCACAACCTTTCTTCCACCTATGCGCCAAAATTTCCAGGAGGGTAGGAGTTAAGCGTGGATAAATTTTCAGAGGGGGTAAACCCATCACTGTTTGGGGGGGGGGGGGGTAATATTATATTGGCTAATTAGACCTATTTTTAAAAAAGTGATCCCAATCGGGAACATTAAAAATAGATTTATTATCAACCTCCTATAATAAATTTCCCCTTAACATTTTTGTTTTATACCATATATTTCTAATTTCTTAAAATTCTTCTTTTTTTTTATACTCATCAAATACCTTTGTGACATTATTATATTGGCTAATTAGACCTATTTTTAAAAAAGTGATCCCAATCGGGAACATTAAAAATAGATTTATTATCAACCTCCTATAATAAATTTCCCCTTAACATTTTTGTTTTATACCATATATTTCTAATTTCTTAAAATTCTTCTTTTTTTTTATACTCATCAAATACCTTTGTGACATAATTTAATAAATTAAATAGAAATATTATTAATTAAATTTTAAAAAAAAGGCCAAATACTATATTTTAACCGCCTAGCGACATTTTATCACACGACACTTTATCATGCGACACTTTATCATGGGACACTTTATCACGACGACACTTTATCACGACGACACTTTATCACGACGACACTTTATCACGACGACACTTTATCATGACGACACTTTATCACGACGACATTTTATCACTCAGTCATTTGATAACGCGACACTTTATCACGCGACATTTTATCATGATATACTTAAAACTTAATTTATTATAATTGAAAAGTTAAATTTTGATAATATCTCATTTTTTGACTTTCATCATGATATACTTAAAACTTAATTTTATATATTTGAAAAGTTAAATTTTGATAATATCTCATTTTTTGACTTTCATCATGATATACTCCTGTTGGTATATATAGCTTATTACCAAATAAAACGGCGCATACATATGCAAGGATGATAAAAGAAATCATATTATATATTTTAAGAGATGTAATTTAAATTTTATTATAGGAGCTGAAACAATTACTACCAGGGGCCCATCCGAGGAAAATATTGGTGGATTTCGAACAGGCACCGATAAATGCGTATAGAGCTGGGTATCCACTCGCAGATATCCTTGGATGTTATTTTCATCTAAAACAGAGCGTTAATAAAAAAATAAACGATTTGGGATTAAAAGAGATGTATGAGTCGAATGACGACTTTCGATTGTATAGTAGGTGTTTATCGGCTCTTGCATATGTCCCAGAGGATGATGTTGGAAACTCATTTGATACTTTGGCAGAAATATTTGGTGAATTGAATGGCTCATCTGAGCTAATTTCCTACTTTGAGAAGACCTATATCCGAGGATGTAGAAATCCCAGTAAAAAAAATTTTTTTTATTATAAATTTATATATTTATAGGGCAACGAAATAACTTTGAAGCGCCTAAGACTATGGAATAAACACAATTCCACGTTAGAAGGTGTCGCCCGAACAACAAATTGTGTTGAAGGGTGGCACTATGGAATTCAATCCCTATACCAATGTTCTCATCCAACACTATGGAAATTTTTAGATGGGATACAAAAAGATATGCAGAAACATAAAGCTCTATATCTTCAAGTCGTGATGGGAACAACACCGTACTTATCAAAGAAATATGAAGATATAAAAAGACGAATTCAGATTTGTGTTTCAAATTACGGATTGTCGGATTCTTTAATATTTTTAAAAGCTATTGCCCATATTTCGTGCAATTAAATATTTTATAAATAATTTATATTTTTTACTCGTGATATATTGATTTATAGTTACTTATTAATAAAAAGTATAAATAGAAAATTATTGCTTGTCTCCTGTTTCCCTATATAAGATGATAATTAAGTTAAAAAAAATTATATTTATGTAAATTAAAATATAAGTGTTTCTCAATAAAAAAAATTAATTTAAATTTTTTAAATATTGAAATTTAGACGGAAAAGTCAAAAAATGAGATATTATCAAAATTTAATCAAATATATTAAATTAAGTTTTAAGTATATCATGATAAAGTGTCGCGTTAACATAAAAAATTAATTTAAATTTTTTTAAATATTGGAATTTAGACGGGAAAAGTCTAAAAATGAGATATTATCAAAATTTAATTATTTTTTCAAATATATTAAATTAAGTTTTAAGTATATCATGATAAAGTGTCGCGTTAACATAAAAAATTAATTTAAATTTTTTTAAATATTGGAATTTAGACCGAAAAGTCAAAAAATGAGATATTATCAAAATTTAATTTTTTCAAATATATTAAATTAAGTTTTAAGTATATCATGATAAAATTGTCGCGTGATAAAGTGTCGCGTTATCAAATGACTGAGTGATAAAGTGTCGTCGTGATAAAGTGTCGTCGTGATAAAGTGTCGTCATGATAAAGTGTCGTCGTGATAAAGTGTCGTCGTGATAAAGTGTCGTCGTGATAAAGTGTCGTCATGATAAATTGTCGCATGATTAAGTGTCGCGTGATAAAGTGTCGCGTGATAAAGTGACTTTAAATCATTTTAACATTGTAAATGTCTTATCTTGCCCTTTACTGGGGAAAGACACAATTAAATGGCTTCCATCACCCAAAAGATGGCGTATCCAGTGCAGCGAATTTGCATCCACTGTTTGGCAGTAAATTTACCCTACTGTCAGGGCCCATTTAATTAAAAATGGATGATGATACCTCTTATGGGTAAGCCAGGATCCGCTGAATGACAGTAATTTACCCTACTGTCAGGGCCCATTTAATTAAAGAGAGATAAATATTTTACATTGTAATTGTCTTTGATCAATTCAACGATATTCGACGAATCGTTGGTTAATTGACATACAGCCGAACCTTCCAATATTTTGCTGAACTTTTGATATGCCGTCCATTGTTCGCCCGTAGTTGCGAATATGATATTAACGCTATTCTCCCTAACCTTTCGAATAATTTGATTGACAGAAGGATAATCCTAATTATAAAAGTTATGTTTTTTTTTCTATAAAAAAAATCAATTAACATAATATAGATTAAACCTGTACGGTGCTTCGTGTATAATCGCCATTCCTGTCTAAATGGCATTCACCATCATTCGGTTTAGCGATACCACCCCTATTTCCATCCCTCCCAAAATGAAAGCTGTCCGTTAAAAATATCAATAATTTTCGAGCTTTATATCTCCATCCTATTTCGTCGCGACACGCAATAGCCTAAATAAAATTATTTTCGTGGGATAAATGATATATTAAAATCCGATGGAACTCCGGTTTTCTAGAACAATTCGATCAAACCCTGATCGGTCGGAATAATCCGATCGAACTCGGGTTATTCGGACTTGGAAAGACATTTCTGACTCTGTCAAATTCGGATTTTGATCTTAAAAAAAACTCGGAAGCAGATTCAGAGCCCCGAAAATGTTTTTAAAATTAATTTATGCCGACCGAACCCTAAAATGGTAACTAGAAAACGAAGCAGGATTTCGCTATATATCGTATTGAAGATATAATAAATAAAATGTAGAACCTGCAAAATAGCATCGGAACCCCCACCTTCAGGAGCATCCGAATTTCGGGAGACGAGAGTTTTTTTAATTTCGTCAGCGAATCGATAAATATCTCTAGTTAAGCTCACGTGATTCTTGTAAGAATTGCCCCATTTTACAGGCGCAACGCTCGCGTTGGGCATAACTGCTCGGTCCACGAAAGACCCAAAACCAACCCGGAAGTCGGAGGTTATATTTATCGTGCTCTCCCCTAAAGTTTTTAAATATTTGAATTTATAAAATTCCCCAATAGGAGAAAATCGAAATAGTTATTTTTGATTAAACTTAGCAGATATAATTGGGGCTTCAGGGTGTTCGAAACCGATAAAAAAAAATTTCAGGGTTTGGTTCAGGGGAATATTTTTGACGGGATTAGGAATATTCTTTATTTTATTTTATAGGAAAAATTATCAAAGTACACTCAATGTATAAATTTCAAATTTTTTATTTTTAGACGTATTAGCACGATATCTTCTAAGAGTCGTTCACTCGTTCTCAATCGAGTGGGAAAAAGGGTCTTCCAACGCTAACAATCCTATATTAAACAAAATTTATGTGGATAATTTAACTTGGGTTACAAGGAACAGCAAATAAGATTTTAGATAGAATATTATAAATCAGAGGTGCTGCAGCTTAGCAAACACCCCCAAAAATACAAAATATTAGTATCCTCTTCCGCCTTCCTTGAAGTCGTATCAATTTTTTTTCTAAGATCACTTGTATGCAATGACTTCAACCGAAACTATTCTTTGTTAAAGGGCTAACTCGATACTTTATCCAGGAAAATATTACAGAAGCCTAGAGATTTTGCTGCTCATAGATGGCACTGAGGAAGAACATCTGTTGACCAAATCTCGACGCTTAGGCAATATTTTCCTGGCTATAATGTTGAGTTAGCCGTTTTTAAAAATGGGCTCAAATCGACATCGATCAACAAAACTATTTTAATCCGATTCTATAAATTAACAAGGTTTTCTGCACAAATCTTATCATTATCACTGAGCAATATATCTATAATATTTAAGAATTTGTATCCGTTTATAACTCTCATTTTTAAATTATTAATATTTGCATTTATAAATATACAAATAATATCTGTATATAATGATTTTTTTAAATATATAAAATCTACTAAACCCAATCGAACCCCTGGTTATTAAATTTTCCGGGTTTGATTTGGGTTTTTTTAGAAATAAAGAAGAATAATAAAGCATCCATTTAAGCAAAAAATTACAATCGTGTTTAATACATATCATTTTTTTTTTTGAATTTTATAATGATTAAGTAATTTATATAGTAATCTTACATAGAAATTTCTATTAATAAACCCAAAAAATGTTTTTTTTAAAAAATCTACGTATTTAGAAAAATTTTTGTTAGTCAGGATGATGTAGTGTTGTTAATCGGCTCGATTTATTCGAACCGGTTTTTAAAAACGGCTGACTCCTCAATATTTTATCCAGAAGAAAATAACGTGAGCCCGACGATTTTGCTCATAGATGTCACAAGGGTTTTGGACACGTCTATCAGCGAAATCTCAAGTCTCCGGCAATATTTCTCTGGCTGAAATCTTGAAGCACTTAGTTAGATATGGTTTTAGCAGTGAGAAATGATGGTATATTATTATATTCGGCAATTTAAATTTTTACGATTACAAACTTAGCAGATCTCCTAATCGAGCCAGGTGTTTCTTATAATCTTCCACAGGATTCGATAAATCCATCAAATAGTACAAATCCATAGGATAATCTTTAACTCGTCTGAATTTCACTTTAAATGTGAGTTGAGTTTCTAAATAAAATAAATTTTTTTTTATATCGAATCTTTAATTGGAGGAAGGAAAAAATCAATTTACTTGGTCTCATCCCAATTTTCAATGCTTGAGGAGCTATTTGAACAAAATTTTCCATTGTTCCGTAATGGCCTAATGGTTTGTTCTAAAAATGCGTTTTTAAAAAATATAGATTCATTTAAGTTTTTAAAAGAAAAAGAAATTACAATGATTATATGTATATAATTGCTGGGATCTATTATTTTCGATATTTCGCAGCCCCTTTCCGTTAGGTTGCGCGAAAAATCACATCTAGATTTGCCATCCAAACCATATTCCTATATATATATAAATAAATTAAAAAATATTTAATGCATTAGAACAACTTCAATTTGGCACCAAGCACATTCATAGGGGCTTTTTATGCACTCCCCACAACTTTTTCCAGCTGTGCAGGGATTTTGTGTTTTAGATAATTCTACTTCTATTATATATATATATATATATAATTAAAATGTAATTGTGTGCATAACTTTTACCTTCACAGAATAAAAAATTGAAGGATATTTGTGTATAATAAAAACATACGAATAAATAAGTTAATATGAGCATAATGTTAGACATTCAAAAAATATTTAGCCATATAATATAATTGAAAGTTCCTTTAGAGTTACTAGAAATGTATCTTTAATTTTAAGAAAAAATATATATATTCTTGGAGATAGCGTAAACAAATAAATATTTTATATAATTATATTCATTTAATTTTATTTTTTTTAAATATTTTTATAAAAAAACGTAAATAAATTTCATTATAAATGGTTAATAATATTAATTATTTAATTTTTTTAAATTAATGTAAGGTTGTTTTTAAAAAAAAAAAAATTATGATAGTGTGGCTTCGTTTATAGGCAGCTCAAGCGACGCGTAATTCATCCGCTAAACGATATCGCGACTGAATCGCGTAGCGATAATACTTTTTAAAATAAATGGTGGCATAGAGGCGAGCATATGAAGGCCGCATCCGTTCGACATCCTCGAATATCTGCTGTCAATCTATACTAAAGGTAATGAGAAACAGGCAAGACTTCAGATGAGTGAAGCAAGTCATGTCAGTATTTTTAATATAAAAAAAATTTTATTTAAAAAAAAAAATCAGATAATTGACAACTTGTCATCCACTCAAGTGACCTGTGGAGGGATATTAGATATCAATTCTGAGAGAATGCTAATTATATTTTTTTAATAGGGAAATTATTTTTTAAGATCAGCAGGAAGGCTGTCATCATATAAATTTTATTTTAATGGGAGAAGCGTAGCAAGCATACTCTCAGCGGGGGTGGACTGGTGGACCCAATTCATTTTTTGATAAATAAAGGACCTCTGGGGTCTCTCCTAGAAAAATATATATGTTATTTAATCTGCGTATTAGAATCAATTAACCTTGAAAATAAAGGCAATTGATAATTAATTGTTTTCAATTATATTTTTTTAATTGTTGTATTTATATTGATTTGTTAAAGATATATATACAAACTGAAGAAATAATAAAATAATTCTTTGTTTTCGTTTATAGTTCAGTTTGCTTATTAAAATTTAAAAAAATATTATACCTAGTTGTACTTGTTATATAACCTGACTCTATGGTAAACGTTAGAGAAATTCGAAATTTCTAAGAAACTATTCAAATGAATGATATATATATATACATTCTTTAGTAATCGTTATATATAGAAGAAGATAAATGATTTTAATTTCTGGAATTAACAATTTTAAAGCACTACAAAAAAAAAACTCATGTTATTCTATTGGAAAATAGCAAACACCGTTTCAACATTTTTGCAATCCCATTAACCTAAATTTTAGAACTAGAAAATGAAACATTTAGAATTTTTTTTTAGGAGTTATATTCTTAGGGTTAAAAGCGAAAACTGAAAAAATAGCTAAAAGTATGGAATTTGGATTTTAAAAAAGGAATTCCCAAATTTGCCTAGATAAAGGTTGAATAACTTTATTAAGATTTTAAAAATTTAGGGTTGATGATTACATTGCATTATATTGTTACAACTATTAATTAACTGGAAACACGATTCGACCGCATGAAACTTATTGAAATATACCCTTACAAGTGGGATTTTCTAAGAAAATTCTTTATCTTTAATTAGAACTAAAATTTGATTGAAGAATTATAACCCTGATTTAGAAAAATCATTCTGTATTAAACATTTTCTATTTCGATAAACTTTTTTAAAAACTATGCTTAATTTGGTTGAGCTAATCACATTTGGAACATCCATCTTTGGCCTGGTTGTTTCTATAATGATGGCACAGCCTGCTTCATATTTTTAACTTTACTTGGTACTACAGCCACTGAAGAGCTTAGTTCTTCAAGAAATAAACTAAAGCAAGATTATCTAATTTAGCCGCGAGAAGTATTAAAGACAAAAAAAATATAATAATAATTAATAAATTTTCTCCATCTTCTTAACTACACTGTACATTTTTTTAAAAGCCTAAATTATCAATACCAACTTTATTTCTTTTTAAGGTTTTCATACATATATGCAATATTGTATTCTTACAATTATTTTCTGGCAAAAATTAGCTCACTAGCACTTTTCGGGGTCAAATTAGTATCTTGAATCTTGGGTGTTCGATACTTGGCAATGAAACGTAATGGTAAATTAAATGGTTGCCGATCCTTTTCCCAAAGTAGTACTTTCAAAATATTCATAAATCACAACACCAATTCAAGCTAATTTATCAATAAAAATGTTTTTTTATATTCAGTAGACGTTTTTCTTAATTTAATTAACCAGTGCTATTACACACTAAAGATGAATGTTATCATCGAATTTGTTTAATGAGTTATTAATGGCGGATCAAATGAATTCGAATACAGTTTGCTCTACGATTATAATCATCGGGTTGTTCAAATACGAGATCATTACGCAATGAGCCTGTGTTACTTGAGACTTTATTACAGGGGTCATCGCTGGCTAAATGCTTTGAACGCTTCAGAAGCTAAAGGTAGCGCTCATGGACACTTATTATTACTCTTAGGCACCCTTATTGGTGCTCCTTAGGCCAAAAATGTTTATAAGCAAAAATGGTTAAGCATCCCTCTTTCTCAAAATTTAGCCCAATTTTGAAAAATGGGTTAGAACTTTATTTTGGTTTTTTTTTAAAAAATTATTATCGCTTAAATTTTTTTTTTGAAAATGATTAACACCCCATTTGTAATAATAGATAATTAGAATAGCCTTTTCTTACGAAGGTTTTAGGGCTTAAATATTATTTATCTTGTGATACTAAATACCATTTTTTTATTACCATGACGTAACGATGACATGACGTAACGATGACATGACGTCACGAATGACGTAGCGAAGACATCGGAAAATTATAATTTAGATTGGAAGAATAGTGTCCTTTCCCTTCTTTTCGCCTAAAGCAAAACACAAATTGGTGAAAAATCGAAAAAAAATAATAATGTGTAATCTATTTAAATAAATATTATCTAAAAATAAATTATTTGTCATTATTTTATAAATTCTGAAATGTAGTCGCGGGGGGGGGGGGGGGGGGGGGAGGGGTTAGGCGTATAGGGACGCGTAGTGCCCCACGTAGTTCCGCGCCGATTTAAAAAAATTTGGCATGTCCCTGCCGGAAATAGGTGGCACGGCATGATCCGAAAATTATGAATTTTCTAAAATATTTTATAAACAAAATGATAGTAAATGTATTTATACATAAATTCAAAAATTTTCCCCATATTTAATTTCTGGCGTTGGTGTCCTCCCATGGATGATCCTATTTTAAAATTTCTAGACCTAATTAAACTGGAATCGAAAGAAGCAGAGTGGAGATAGTTCTTTACCTTACTGAATCTTCTTAAATTCTCTATGGTTTCTGAAATTTTTTGCAAAAAAATTGGATATATTTAGTTAGTGATGACGTCAGTGTCATGACGAGAAAAAAAACTTGGTGCAGAAAAGGGTCTATGTGCCCTTGAGCCAATCATACTCTGGCATTGTTTAAATCACTTTAGGGTTAGCGGATGTCCGTTGCAACAAAAAGTCTTAAGGGTGTTAATTGTTTTAAGGTCTTCATTGACACAATATTATAGTTTATATAGCCAGTCTAACAGAATATCAAAAGGTGTTGGATCAAATAGAATTTGAATTGAACATTCATTCGTTACTCCAAGGATACCTGATGTATGATGGATGCTCATTTCAAAAATTTAGCAAATTCTAGCAAAAGTGCTTAAATTTAATGATTTGCCCCCCCCCCGGTTAGAAAGTAGCGAATTCTTATCAGATCTCGCCTTGATGTAACGATGTTCTTATTTGATTTATTCAACCTGTCTATAAGTCTTAAGACAAGAACCGATCCATTAAACACCGAAAGATCAGTAGAGCAAACAATTAGTGTAAAAAACCCTTAAGGATATGCCTGGTAGTTTCTAAATGAATGTTTATTTTAAACTCTATTATCTTGAGAAGACATTTTGACATCAATCAATTTTTTTTTCTATCTACACTATTTTTTATTTACATTTTTTTTAAAAAAAACCTCGAAATATTTATAAATCAAATTATAGCCAATAAAAGTTTAACCATAATATCGAAAAAAAATATTGAGGATTAATAATCCTAATTGATAAAAGGGGGGGGGGGGGTAACATCTACTGGATCGTTTCATTTTTATCCTGTATGCCTCGATGATACAATAACTGTGTGTATTGTTTTTAATAATTATATTTAATGGGTGGTTTAATAAATTATTAATGGTGGACTACATGAGTTGTTATTTATTGTAATATGTTCATGATAATAATTGACCAAGAGACATTAGAGTAATGATTAATTTGTATAACCTCGAAAAAATCATGCTTATGCACTTAAATATAAAATAGTAAAAAATTCTGAGAAAATGAATATTTTTACTTAAGCAAAATCATCTTTTAAGGAATTTCTTAAAAATTATTTTATAAGTAGTTTTAATTCTGAGTAATTATGAGGGAAAAAAAATAATATGTGTTGAAGCAGTTGCCTTATGTATTATCACATTAAATCATTTTATATTGGATTAAGCTTCAGAAGTGCTTGACTAGTGTTGTTAATTTACTTGGTCGTAAAATTTACTACCTAATTTTGTGCTCATGCCTGCTCTGAGCACCAACCCTGAGCACAGACCCGGGTCCAGACCGGGGTCCAGATCAGGGGACCCGGTACAAAAACCCATTTATTTTTAAATTTTTTTTTGAACTTAGTAGAAAAGTATACATAAGATTTATTCGTTAAAAGAACAAGCGTTCCCTCTCGGTCTCGATAGGCTAATAGGGCTAGGTGTGTTAATTATATACTGTAGTCTACTAGTAATCATAATTATTATTCTAAAATGGGTGGGTCCAAGAGGTTATTAATATTTTTAACAACACGATGATATTGATATTATGGGCGTCAAATAAAAGGTGTTTTAATTAAATTTTTGACTATTAATACTTATTATTAATATTCTAATTAGGCGGGGGTCTACTAGGTCTTATGAGGTCAGAAATATTTTTAACAATGGGAAATATTGATATGGGCTTCAAATAAACGGGAATTTAATTATATCTTGATTGTAATCTAATTATTCAAAGTGGGCTGGTCTAGGAGGGCACATGAATATTTTTAACAATGCACTATTTATCCTCAATTTGAAAATTATGACCTGGAAACCCTGTTCACATTATTTAATAAATATATATTTTATTATATCATATTTGATATTCCCGGCACAAAAACCCATTTATTTTTTCCCCCAAAATTATATGTAGGATTTATTCATTAGGAGATCAGGCGTTCCCTCTCTACTTTGTACTGTAGGCTAATGTATAGGGCTTAGAAGGGGCAGGAATATTTTTATCCAAAATAATAATATAGGTTGTCCTGAGGAGTCAGGAATATTATTATCAACGCAAAATATTGACTGACAAAACTGATTATGACTTACGATAAACTCTATTGTGTTTATCAATATATTTTAACATTTTATTTTTAGTAAATTTACCAACCAAGGGCATCATACTATAAATAGTAGGATTTTTTTGATTTCTTTTAAAGACCTGATGTTGTAAATTTAACTAGAATATAATTTAAATAATTATTGTTTAAAAAATAAGAATATATTTTTATTAATAAATTTCTTCACATCCGTTTTTTTGATTTATAAATATTTATCCTTATTAAAAAATAAAAACTATATTTCCATTCCCCCTTCCATCTGTTTTTTCCCAAAAAATTATTATTTTTCATGATAATAATTTTTTTATTTAAAATCATTTAAGTAAAGATTAAAAAAATGTCCTCCATGAGATTTCAACATTTATAATTCCAAAGTGCCGATAACTGAGAATTTTGCCGTCGGAAGAAATTAATTAAGTAAGTCATTTTAATGATATACTGGCCATCCGTCAAGATAAAAAAAATAAAACAGATATATTTTGAAGTATCTATGTGACAATTGACAAACTTATGATATTAGAAATTTTGATATATATTTTTTATGAGAAATTATTTTTTCATGGTTAATCATAAACATTTTAATAATATCATTATGTGATATTTTATTATAATTTATATTTAAACAAATATATATAATTATAGTATTACGATAAATATAATGAAATAAAAAAATTATATAATATACATTTAAAATATATATATATATATTTTCCAATCCAAACCCATATAAAATATTATGTTAAAAATTCGTATTCCGTTATATAAAATTGTCATATTCCTATTACGAGTGAGTCTTGCACGGTAGAGAGAACATACATAAAGTTCCGCTTCAAATAATATTTTAACATATATGTAAATATTAATAATTTATTGAGATAAATAATATTATTATATGGCATGCATGATACTTAATGTTCTTAAACGGCGCGAATTTTACCAAATAAATATTCGCGCGCCTGCACTTAGCTAAATTTCAATTTATGTTTTTAAAATTGACTGCATTTGAGACTTTTAACAACACGAATAATAAATTAAAACTCAAAATAACCTATTAACATAAATATTTATTACAGATATTTTACTTAAATAAATTTCTAAACAAGTGATATTTTATATTTCTATTCTTACCTCTCTAATTGATGTATGTTTATTAAAAATATGGTTCCATATACTGTAACACCTGAGAAATTATTGCCATATTTCATCACGAATAGACATTATATCTATATCCCAGGAAGAGAGTGACATGCATTGCTTTAGCGTCGATGGGGCCATCCTGTTCCTCAGTTTTGTCATAATATTTCCGGCCAAAGAAAAGCTCTTTCCGATGCCACTGAGGTTGTCTGTTGGCATAGATAGTCCCTGGCCATCATTGCTAAATGAGGAAAACCATCAGCATTTCCTCTCCACCAATCTAATATATTTGTGATTTCGGGCGCGAGTGGTTCATTGAGGTATGTCGTTAATTGATTATTATCATTAGTGCCATTTGATGCTCCTTTTCTAAATATGGATAAATTTAAAATATCAAAGATTATGGATTTATAATAGAACATTTAACAAATAATACCTTTTTTTCAATCCCTGCAATATTGAAATAGTTTTAGAATTCGAGATATTATTTATTATTATCAAAATTATACGCATCTGGCCCTGACGTATATTTTGCAAAGTTTATGTTTATTTTAAATATATCTAAATATTTATCTGCAACGTCATCCTATAGATTTGTAATCAGGGTATTTTTGATCTTAGGATCAAATAACGACGCTGCGTAATTATATGGAGTGAATATATTATGACTATATTCTTCAGCTTTCTTTAACATAATAGTGGCTGCTTCTTTTATTGACAAATTTGAATATGCCACGGTATGATTTTTTAAATTCTCCAATATATCATTGAAGAATAATAGGGTCATCCCGATTGTGGGAGAATGAGTGGATATTTCTACTGTTATTTGATAAAAGGGTAGAAGAAATTCTTCCAACTCTAGGAATAACGAGTATTCATCAGAAGTTTGGGTAATATCCTCCCCTATTATACCTTGATCGCTCAGTTCATGAATTGAATCAATATTCTAGATAGATATATTAAGAAAAAGAATAAAATATACAATAATAATAATTACCTTATTAATGGCGGATATCATGAGGTACTTGCTGTTCCATATTGTTTTAACAGCTAAAGGTATTAATGTAGCCCCACATATGGCTTTATAAGATTGCATAAATTAGGGTCAGCTATGTAATTTATTAACTATATTTTCTATTTTTTCCAATTTCGCCTCAAAAAAATGAAGGCCCACCTTTACTATTAAATTAATGATGTGGGCCATGCAGCGATGCTCATATAAAATTTTCGAGTAATGGGTTTGATAATACTCTTGCAGCAGTTGTACTGCCTTGATCTCATTTAATCCGTTATCGTGTGTTATTGATATTATTTTATCACTTAATTTAAAATCTTCTAATGATTATAAAACAATTTTGCAGATATTATCTCCAGTGTGTGGGTGAGGAAACAAAATAATATCTAAAATCCTATTTACAATATCCCAATTGTTATCAATATAATGGAAAGTAATAGCACAGTAGGACGTGCTATTGTTAGCAGTCCATAAATCTGTACTTAAGGATATCATATTACTTTTATTTTTTAATTTATCAATTAAATTATTTTTTTGCAAAATTATAGACATTACCTAGGTTTTTTGTTATTGTTTGCTACACAACAGCTTGATATTCTTATTTGTAATAATAGAATATCCCCTTAAAAGCTGGGTTATCTATTATGTTAAAGGAACTATTAGTTTTTATTTAGAAAATTAAGATGAGTTTATTTATCATCAAATTTTCATGCGATAAAAGCTTTCTCATCCCCGGCATCGAGTCATAAATGGAACCCTGTGAGTGTGACATCTCTTTAAATATGTTAGGATGCACCGATTTGAGATGTTTTTTCAAATTCGCCAAATATATAAAATATAATTCATAAATTAGTAAAGGAAGTTTTTAATAAATAATATTTTTCGGTCTAAACCGTGCTCAGAACTTAAGTTAAAAAGCTAAATTTTTTATTTCTCAAGCCGGCTCTGGATAGGTTTAAGCCGTTGTTTCAGGCGGGCTCAAGAAATATTTAAAACAAAAATTTTAAATTATTGTTACTTTGGGAAGTTGAAAATTTGTATACACTTGGGCATAAATTACATTTTTTGCGTGTCTTGTTAGGAGTCATCGTAAATGAATTCTTAATGTCTATTGCTATGGATGATGACGATGAGGCTTCCTCAGAAAAAGAATCTACCATTTCTTCTATAGTTGATTGAGACAAAAATGAGAATTCATTAATTGGAGAAGATGGCATAGATTGGTCATCATTATCTGACCAATGAAAATGATTTTCAGAAAACATATTAAATATAAAAATTTTTAATTTATTTTATAAAATAAAAATGAAAATGAAAAAAAAATCTATTTAAAATTAGAATACAATAATATTCTTTATTTTTTAGTTAAAAATAGATTTACTTTTTGATATTTTTTAAAAATCAATAATAAATAAAATGTTAAGCTATAAAAAATTATTTTCCCAGTTGGAATTCAAAAAATAATAATATATTTATAATATTTATACTATAAATAACTTTATTTTTCCGTTTTTTTTATTTTAAAATATTTATCCTTATTAAAAAATAAAAACTATATTTTTATTCCCCCTTCCATCTGTTTTTTTCCAAAAAAATATGGTATCGGGCCCATCCGTTTGACTTTGTTTTGTCATTATACCATTTCGCGTCAATTTTTCGAAAAATTTTATCTAATTTTCAATACAAAGGTAAATAATAAATATTTACATATATATTTTATATAATTTTCAAAGCTTCCAAAAATTTGATATAAAATTTTCAATACAAAAAGGTAACTATTTTGATTACAACTTATTTTGTTACACTTTTGAAAAATTTGATATAAAATTTTCAAAAAGGTAAATATTTTGATTACAACATATTTTGTTACACTTTTCTTTAAATCAGGTAGCATAGTCATTTACTCCACTCTGTAAATAATACCTTCCTCATATAGAAGGTCAATATATTATAAAAAACAAAATATATTTTACAATGGAAAAGGTTATACAGTAAATAACCTATTTACTTTGACCACAGCATGCAATGGTAAATTATTTAATATACAATATGTGATTTATTGTTTTCTAGATGTTTGCAAATATTTGACTGCAAGAAGAGAAAGTATTTTACAAAATAACATAAAATATTATACTATTTTTTTAAAATAATTAATCAAATTTTTTTTAATATATTATCTTTTAAATTTTATTAAAAATAGTTCATCTAAATTGTGATATAATATTATCCTTTAATTTTATTATAAATACAAATTTATTTTAAACAAATTTTTCCTTAAGTATCTGGCAATCAGGCTGGTGATGGAGACAATAATATATTGATATCTGGGGTCTTTTTGGAAGAAGATCAAGAAACCGTTTCTTCCAATCTCAATCAAGTGCAAGAGGCTGGGGAGAGTGTTGGAGGAAGTATTTTACAAAATAACATAAAATATTATACTTTAAATTTTTTTAAAATAATTAATCAAAATTTTGTTAATATATTATCTTTTAAATTTTATTAAAAATAGTTCATCTAAATTGTGATATAATATTATCCTTTAACTTTATTATAAATAACAAATTTTTTTTAAATAAATTTTTCCTTAAGTATCTGGCAATCAGGTTGGTGATGGAGACAGAAATGTGGTGATATCTGGGGTCTTTTTGGAAGATGATCAAGAACCCGTTTCTTCCAATCTCAATCAAGTGTAATAGGCTGGGGAGATTGTTGGAGGAAGTATTTTACAAAATAACATAAAATATTATACTTTAAATTTTTTTAAAATAATTAATCAGAATTTTGTTAATATATTATCTTTTAAATTTTATTAAAAATAGTTCATCTAAATTGTGATATAATATTATCCTTTAACTTTATTATAAATAACAAATTTTTTTAAAATAAATTTTTCCTTAAGTATCTGGCAATCAGGTTGGTGATGGAGACAGAAATGTGGTGATATCTGGGGTCTTTTTGGAAGATGATCAAGAACCCGTTTCTTCCAATCTCAATCAAGTGCAAGAGGCTGGGGAGATTGTTGGAGGAAGTATTTTACAAAATAACATAAAATATTATACTTTAAATTTTTTTAAAATAATTAATCAATTTTGTTAATATATTATCTTTTAAATTTTATTAAAAATAGTTCATCTAAATTGTGATATAATATTATCCTTTAACTTTATTATAAATAAGAAATTTTTTTAAAATAAATTTTTCCTTAAGTATCTGGCAATCAGGCTGGTGATGGAGACAGAAATGTGGTGATATCTGGGGTCTTTTGGAATAAGATCAAGAACCCGTTTCTTCCAATCTCAATCAAGTGCAAGAGGCTGTGGAGAGTGTTGGAGTAAGTATTTTACAAAATAACATAAAATATTATACTTTAAATTTTTTTAAAATAATTAATCAAAATTTTGTTAATATATTATCTTTTAAATTCTATTAAAAATAGTTCATCTAAATTGTGATATAATATTATCCTTTTTGATAATAAGTTATTATAGTTTTATATTTTTGCTTATATAACATGTATCGTGTAACTTATGAAAATGATTATATAATTACACACAAAAAAAAACAAGTTATTACAACAATATATAATTATATAAATATTAATTATTAGATAATATTCGTAAATAAAAGAATATATATTAATACTTGTATTTCCTTTTTTATCCCACAATAAATAATTTAAAATCATTTAATATAATTACATTAAAAATATTAATACTAATTACATTTTAAATTTCGATAATATTAAATCCGCAAGTTGGCGTTTACTATTTTAAAAATATTATTATAATAAAAATATAATAATTTAGGAAAGTTATATATATATAAATATATATATCAGAATTTACTCACTTAAAACATTAAAGGTTCATTTTAATAAACTGAATTACTATCAATACGTATGGTGGAAGGGCCATATGTATAATATTTTTAAAAAAAGTCATTAACCAGTAAGTTATGATATTCAATAATACCAAGTGATTATTAAAATAAAAAAAAAATTAAATATTATTTATCTAACAATATTATAGTATATGATTAATTTTTATTTATATATATTAGAATCATATTTAAATAAAATATTTCATAAACACGATGGCATTCATTCATTTACCTATTTTTTTTTACCTCATTTTATCGGATGATTACAATCATAGCAGTAGTGTTGTTAAACGGCTAACTCAATACTTCATCCAGAAAAATATTACCCAAGCCTGAAGATTTTGCTAATAGAAGGAACAAAAGTCTTTACATATATTTTCGAAATCTTGAGGTTTATACAATATTTTTCTGACTAAAATATTTTAAAAATCACTAAAAAAAGCTATAAAAAATTATTTTCCCAGATGGAATTCAAAAAATAATAATATATTTATAATATTTATGCTATAAATAACTTTATTTTACATCAATTTATTTTTATTTATAAATATTTATCCTTATTAAAAAATAAAAACTATATTTTCATTCCCCCCTTCAATCTGTTTTTTTTTCCAAAAAATTATTATGGAAATAAATCATTTGATAATAAGTTATTAAAACGTAAAATAGTTTTCACCATTTTTAAAAAATTATACCGGTTCATTTAAATAACAGTGTTTTTATGAAAACACCGCTAAACGCTTCTACTCAATTTGTAAGCAATTTTACTCATTATTTTCAAATAAAATGAAATTAAAATACATGTGAAACCGGGGCAAAATGAGTTAAGTGTTTATTTAACATATCTTACACTTTTCTTTTGGATAAGAGGGCAGGCCTATCTTTCAGCATAAGAGTTCTATATAAATATCATATGAGATAATTCAAAATTGAGTGCAAAATCGTCACAATCCTATTTTTTTTTTAAATATTATTCAATTAATATAATTATTAAAAAATGTTTCGAAATAAATTAGTCATTATTAGCAATTATCGCTATAACATCTTCGCGATAGTTGTTTCGCGATATTGTATTCGCGGTAATGTATTCGCTTTATAGGTTTCGCGATAAAGGTTTCGCTATAAAAAATTCGCGATAAACGACATTCACGATAAAAGCTTCGCGAAAAGGTGTTTCGCGATAAAAGTTTCGCTGAAATGTATTTACTGGCTATAACATATTATTTAAGAATTATATTATAAATATGAAATACTTGCAAAAGACCAATCTTATATATTTCTTCAATTTTTAGGCATATAAAAATTAATTATACACTAATTTAATTAGTATTATTAACATATACACATTTTGACCAATTTTGAGAGAAATCGGTCCAATAGATAAAAAGTTAAAGGGTGGTGGCCAGTCTTCAAACATAGCCATTTATGGCACATTTCCCCTAATGGTAGAACAAAATTTTGACATGATTTGTGTTCTCCTATGTATGCAGAGCCTAAATAATGATTTCACAAATTTACACAAAATTGATATATACATATATAATATAGATTTACTTTTTATAAAATGATAATATTCTTTAAATAAAAATTCTTTATTATTTTTTTTAAAAATAATCGGTTTTTGTGCCGGGTCTGGAACCCGGGTCTGTGCTCGGGGTTCGTGCTCAGAGCTGGTTTAGTCGATATTTTCGACCCAAAACCCGGGTCTGGGCTCTACACAACCAACCAATTAACAACACTATGCTTGACAAAGTTTAGCGAAGAACGATAAAAGAGTATAGTTTGTTTGTTGTTTAAAATATACCTTTTTTTTTATCTTCCTTATTTCGGTTGAAGGAGACACAGATGAAGCCCCAAAACCAAAATACTTGCCTGACTTAAAGGAATTTAAGTTAATCTATCAGTTCTCAGACATGTTTGAGATGTTAGCTGAGGCTCAGACTTATTATTAAATTTATTGAGGTAGGACTATATGGTGTTGGCTTCCTTGACTGTGTGAACAAGTTAATGCCTCTTCCTAAAGGTGGCCAAGATGTTGCAATCTATATGATTATGTGGTTGGACTATTGTTACATCTCAGTCCTAAACCTGTGCCTACTCTTAATTATCTGCTAAAGAGATTGTCAAGGTTGCGACTGGGAAGAGACTTAAATATTTTAAAAATTTATATAGATTTAAACTATTGAAGCGCTTCTAAAATCTTGTTTGCAGACATTAGAATCTGGTGGGGTTGGTTGTCTAGATATATCCTTACAAATATTTTAAAAATTTATTTAGATTTAAACTATTGAAGGCGCTTTTTAAAATCTAGTTTGCAGACATTAGAATCTGGTTGGGTTGGCTATCTAGATATATCCTTAGATGAAGCTATTTTCAACCACTTTTCTCTGAGACCAAAATTGAAGTTGATGACAGGAGTTTGATAAGTAGATAGCCTCAGGTTTAATATGCTTCATTAAACTTAGCAATCACCTATTATTTACATAATTATTTTTTAGATATTTATAAAATGGTTAATAATAATAAAAAAATTATTATTAGTTGATATGTACTATAAACACGGCTCCCAAAAATTATACGAAAAGTATTTGTTATTTAAATAACTTTTTATTCGAAGATTTTGAGGGTATTTAGCAGAGTTGTTAAAAGATACTTTTTAAATCTATTTAGATACTGATACCACATTTTTATATCTAGATACTTGTATCTAGATCCTTTTTCAACTCTGGTATTTAATATTTTAAACATATTTGTTCAAAAAGTATTTTGTATTTGTATTCAAATACTTCTTCTTTTTTTGGATTGTATCTATATTTACATTCAAATAGATATTCTTGAAACTTTGTCCAATCCCTGTCTGTTATTTAGATTGCAAAGATAAAAATATATTTTACGTAGTTTATGTGGCTTAATAGGTTCAAATCCAGATTGAGTATTTTTTTTGTTTTAAATTTTGTTAGTTTTTTTATATATTCTTTATATATTTATTTTATTCCATGAACTTTAACAAAAACATCTTTATACGTTAAATGGGTAAGATATCGTCAATGTACTAGTTTGTTATTACATATCGTCGGCTGAGAATTATAATGTTCTATTTCCACTTTTTTTTTGGCCAATATTCTTCTTTTTTTTGATAAAATAAATTCTTCATATCCTTAATATATCCACAAAAAAAAGTAGTAAAATATATTTTATTTTCTTTAGCTTTCACCTTTTTTTTGGTGTTAAGCTCCTTCAATATCTCTCTCCACTTTATGTTATTCATACTATCTCTTTTATCTAATTTATATTTCTTCATATTGGCTCTAACTTTATGTCCCCATTAAAGTTTTGGCCTTCATCTTTTACATTTGTCCATCACTTCCAAAACTCTTAACATTATTCTATATAGTTTATAGGCCCCTTCTCATTGTGTGCCCATAACCACCTAAAGATTAATATAATTGTGAATAATCATTTATTTTTGCATTTTATTAAACATTAGATTTTCCTATTTTAAAAATATAAGAAATCATTTAGTTTTTTTTTGTTTTGTTAGGCTGTGTCCAAAATATCAAAAAAGATTTAAATTCATAAATTTTCTAAACTTTAATAAAAAAATAAATAAATAAGCTAATTTTAAATATAAAAAATAAAATCACGTCCTAAATACAATAAATTTCAAAAATTTAACATACGATTTTCCACAATATTAAGATTTATGAAAGTTTTGGAAGTTTTCGAATTTTTATAAAATGATACTCTCCTCAAAGGATTATTTTTAAAAAAATGGATATAGAACATTTTAATACTCAACCGACGATATAATATATTTTTTTGTTTCATCTACCACTCAAAAATGCGATGTTTAAATATAGGTGTAAAATATTTACTGTTTTTTTCTTATCCAAATTCTTGAAGAAAGAAAAAAATTGTTTTTCAAAAACCTTAAACAAACAAAAAAAACCTTCCAGGGGTCTTTTACATCAAAGGGATGGATGAAAATTAAATTAACTAAACGTTAACTTTAAAATATATAAATAATAAAGGGTTCATTTTAAGAATTATTTTATTTTTTCGACATCTGTTTCGGTTAAGGTCTAAGATTATTAAATTAAAATAGAAATTATTTCGTATTTCATTAATATTACGAATAATAAGGATTATTCAATTTTAAATCGGATCGAATCGAATAACCGAAATAGATATTCGTAACCGATTTCGATGGAATCATTTGAAAAATTATTCCATATTTTTTTACTTAAATAATTTAATATTTATTCCTCCTATATATGTATATTCAAAATGATTTTGTAAAATATTTCGGAAATATTCCTAAGTATTTCAACATGTTCTTTCCTCGCGGAAAAAACTCTAGAGTTCGGCGAAGATCGGCAAAGATTGGCCTGGAAGCCCAACCCAAAGGCGGGACCCATGGGAAGGCAAAAAGGTTTTTTGCGGACAGGGCCAGGGCTGGAACAAATCGTATTAAATTTATTTTCACGAGCGGGTGATAAAAATAATTATGGGCCGAAAATTCCAATAGAATAACGGATCTTTGTAAATATGGTTCGAAGGCTTCAATTTATTTATTTTTTCTTCCCTAAATCTAATAAGTTGATATGTACTTAAATTATATTTTATGTTTTATTAATAGTTTGTATATAAAATATATATATAATTCAGAGTTAATATTATCCTATTTAAGAAATATTTTACTATTACATTCCAATTGTTATTTATATAATATTTTATTAATTTTTGAAAGAGGATGTTAGACATTAACCCTTCACTTTTCCTTAATAAAAACATGAAGACATTTTAAAAAAAATATGGTAATAAATTTTATCATTTCTCAGGTAATATAAAAGCCTATTATTATAAATAAATGTTAAAAAAAAAAATATTAATAAAATTAATTATCCCCGAGGAAAAATTAAATAATTTTTGATTAAGTAAAAACGAAAACTGAATAATTTCAAATATTCAAGCCGAAATATTTTTTAAAAATTACATATTTTGTATATTTACCAAAAAAAAAAATATTAAAGAATTCCTTTCTGAAAAGGATATAGTATAAAATAATTTAGATGGGTTGAAAGTTAGTGTTGCAAAACAGCCCGTCAATATTTTATTCAAAAATACATATTTCGCCGGCTTAAAGACTTTGTTCCTAGATGGGTTACAAAGGATTAAAGAATTCCTTTCTGAAAAGGATATATTATAAAATAATTTAGAAGGGTTGAAAGTTAGTGTTGCAAAACAGCTGGTCAATATTTTATTCAAAAATACATATTTCGCCGGCTTAAAGATTTTGTTCCTGACAATCCATTAGCAGAAATCTCAAGGATCAGGAAGCATATTTGTTTTTCTGGCTAAAATATTGAGTCAGCCGTTTTTAAAAAATCGGCTCAAATGGTTGCCGTTCCAACAATACTAGTTGACGGAAATTGTAGGACAATAAAAGTAAGCGTAAGCGTGTAACGGGGTTATTTTTACCCTATTAAATTTTAAAGAAAACCGTTTCCATATCTCAAATCTAAGAATGAAAATCATTACCTCGCTTAACGAAGACATTATGTCTTGAAACTATACCCTTAACTATAATATTTAGAGATCTGTAAATCACGGTCCGGTTCGTACAGGGACCGAACGGGTTTAGTGTCGGGTTGGGTCTATTTTTTAAAAATAATTTCGGTTCGGGTAGGTCGTGCCTAACACTTTTTTAAGAAAAGGCTTGGGGCGGGCCGGGTTTTGGAAAATTAGGTCTCCGATGCAGACCACTTTTGGAAAAAAAAAGAAGACATATACTGAGCACCCAAACCTTAAATATTACATTATATTTTAATTCAGAGGTGTTAAAGTATCCAGATATAAAAAAGAACGTCTTTGTAGCTTATGGATACATTTTTTTTCACAAAAGAAACTGTTAGCCTGACCTATCTTATTATGATATAATTTTATCTTATTTTTTTTGTTATTAAATTTGTTTATTTTGCTCAATGGGATATGAAGGAAAATACGGTAAATATATATGGCATGGTATTTAATAAAGTATATATATATTGTAAATTGTTTGAATGAATAAATTATAAAATGTTACTGATGAGGAGAGAAGCAAAGAAAACAGCATAATCTAATATATCTAACTTGATTTGTACTTGACTTCATATGCTAGAAAAAAAAATAGGCCAGAAAATTTAAAGAAAAAATGTCGGAAAAAATAATAACACCCATTAGTCGATGAACATTGAAAGATTTCCAAATGACACTAATCCCTAAAATTGATCGTAAAATGTAATGCCTTATTATTATTTTTTTCAATGCCCGCCCACCCCTAAGAGGATTGACGCCCATCAAAGTTTGAGTGATCATTTATAAAAATGACTGACGTGATTTAACTATTTTTAATGGGGTTCTCTTATGCTATATAAAGATATTATTCGAACTACACTCAATTTCCAACACATCATTTAATAAGAATTTTTTAGCATGGCTAAAAGTTGTATTTTTATTTTTTTTAAAAAATGCTAAATATAATGTTTTATATTAAGGCTGAATAGAAAGTGGTTGGTTTAATTCACAATTTGAGTATATTAGTTTTTTTCGGCATTATGTAGATATACACCTTTAAATGACTATTATATAAAATGTAACTTTAATTGTATCTTAAATATATTTATTTATTAAAAAAAAACTATTTTTGAGTATATAGTCCATTTTTTTTATGCCATTTTATCTGTTATCTAGATACATTTGAAAATTATCTTCAACAATTCTACTTGGGTTAATGTATAGGAACTTCTATCTAGTGTTGTTAAGAGACTAGATTTGAATCGATTTTTAAAAAATGTCTAACTCAATATTTTAGCTAAAAAAATAAATATTCTCTAAAGCCTCGAGATTTACGTTCATAGGATGTTCAAACTTTTGTGCCACCTACAGCAAAATATTAAAGAAGGAAGGAAGGAATGACTTTGCAATAACATTTTTCCTAATAAAGTATTGAGTTGCCATTTTGACAACAACTACCTCTATCCTGCTATACATGTATTACCTTTTGATTCATAATTTTTGCAAATTATAAAAATTTATACCCCCCTTACACCAAAAATAAATATAACATCAAAATATTTTTCTCAGCCTTTTTTTTACGATTATCAGAATTATAATAATCAAAAATTATTATATTCTCCTAAGGGAAGTCTGTCAATGTAAACATGGTAAATTTCCAGGGGGGTTTAAAAAAAATAATATTTTTATGATTTTTTTTATAACATTATAAAGGATATAATTAGATCCTATCTTTTGTAACCAAAAAAAAAATTTTGAATTTGATTTTTGTGTTTGTGTTTGTTTTGTTTCAAAAAAAAAGAAGGACATAAGGATTGTATATTTGTTCCTCAGGAATTTACTCTTTTCTTAAGCAAAAAAAAAACATTAGAAGTCCTTGGAATGTACGGAAGATTGATTCTCGCTCTTGTCGCTTTTCAATATTTCTACACGGAAGTAGCTTCAGCTCCTTGCAGACCAAGTAATATATCTTCTACTTTATTTATTTATTTTTTTCAAAAAAAAAAACAGCCTAAACCCAATAATTTTAGCCCTAAACAAAAAAAAGAGGAATTTAGCAAAGCCCCTGGAGATTTTACTCAGAAATAGGCAGAAAGATTGTTAGACATCCTAATTAACCCGAATCTCGAGGCTAGGCATAATAAATATTTTTAGCCAAAAAAAATTTCAGCCGTTTTTTTTAAAAAAAAACTTTTTTCGGGTAACATGCTTCTTGTATTTTATTATATTTTTTTTGTATCAAATTTTTTTTAAAAATACTTTAATTAGTATACAGTTCAATTTAGAAATTTCTCCTTTAAAAAAGTAAATCAGAAATATTTTTTTCTTATGGTGACTTTCTTGTTCGGGAACCGTGAAATGATGTCCTAATGGATAATTTTTAAATCCTCTCCTCTCTATTAAAATCCCATTCGAGTTTTGCATATTATAGTCATTATTTTGTCAAAATTATATTTATAACTAGTGTTGCTAAATGGCTGGCTATTAGAGCCGTTTTTTTTAACTTCACCCAGAAAAATATTGCATAAGGCCTCGAGATTTCGATATGTCTAGAAACCTTTGTTCCCCTTCTATGAGCAGAATCTTCAAACATACGTAATATTTTTCCGGTTAAAATATTGAGTTAGTTGTTTTTAAAAAATCGGCTAAAAAAACGAACCGTTTAACCACACTTAAATTTAAACTTGCAATTTATTTTTTCATTTTCAAAAATATGGTTTAATTTGTTATTCATTTTTTTTTGTGGAGATAGATAGGCGGGCTTGAAAAGGTGAGTGGAGGATTTTTATTTTTATTAGGTTTTTAAAAATGATGTTTGCAAAAAGCAAAGTTGTTAAAATATACTTTTTAAATGGATCTAGATACAGATACAACGTCTAAAATAATATCTAGATACAGATTATTTAATCAAAAATCTATCTAGATACAGATACAGATACCACATTTGGCAAAAAGTGACAAATTTAGTAAAAAGGTGGAAATAGTGACGTTAAATCACCTAATTTTGACTAACTCCAATATGGTTTCTTCAAGATTATCCCCTAAAAAAATTGACTCACAGGTCTAAGTTTAGCCTCAACTTACTGATAGAGACTATTAGATGGTTTAACAACACTAGGTAGAAGAAATTTCTAGCTTCCCCCCTCAACCTTCTAGAGTATAGTTGTTTGTTAAACGGCTCTTTACTCAATATTTTAGCTAGAAAAAAAAATGCCCAATTCATAAGATTTCGCTGATAGCTGTCTAGATCTTTGTGCCATCTATGAGCAAAATCATGCTTGAATCGTGGGAAATGTAATGCACCACAAAAAAAAAAATTTATTAGAAATTTTTTGATTTTAAAAACAGGAATTTAATTGAATTGAATTTTTTTTTATAAATGGGATCCATTTTCTTATAAAAAGCTCAAATATGCCCCACCAAAAAGTTTCTATTGAAACCGGGGTAAAAAAATAATAATATTTTTCTTTGATTAACCAATTTACGTCATCGCTGGTGGTGGCCATTTAATTTAAGCTGATAAAAAATATGATTCATTGAATGAAACAAATTAATTGAATTTATTGGATGGGTATAAAAATAGCGGATCACCGTAATAAAAAAACCTAGACCAAGAAATAGCCACCCCCTCCCCCTAAACCTCTTCCAAGCCGAGTGCTGCCCGTCCTAATTTTATGAATTTGGACCAGAGAAAAACCTTTGCCAGTTTGGCGCTGGTAAAAAGATTTCGGAAATCTTTTAAGCCCTCGATCCAAGCGGGTTCAGGCGGACCGAACCTAGGGCCCGAGTTCGATCCATATCCATATCCAGCATAAATATAAATTACTATTAAATATTATCCAAACAAATAATATCAGGTTTTGTGTAAGATTTGTCTAAATATATTTAGTAAAAAAAAAATAAGAATTTTTTTCCAATAAAATAGCTGAAACTCGTCTGGACCATGGTTCACAAAATAAATTCGGCTCGGCTCAGTGTCATAAACCATAAAACCATAAATATGTTTTGGTATAGCTTTGGGTAGATTTCCGTAGATAAAACTGGTTAACGTCTTTAAAATAATTATAGAAATGAAATAGATTGCCTTGCATTTGCTTTCATTTCGATTATTTTAATATCAAAAGTTTACGGTAATTTCGGGTCCTGCGAATGCGATCTGCGACAACGTAGAAAATTATTGGAAGGATGCATGGCAGGTAACGTAGTGTGCCCTTGCAATTATGGAGTCAAAAGACAGATAACAAGAAATTGCATATGTATAAACTATTTTTACTTAATTAATTATATTTTATATATTATATTACTTGTTATTATTAAATGAGTGGAAGGGAAGGGAAGGGAAGGAAAGGAAAGGAAAGGAAAGGAAAGGAAAGGAAAGGAAAGGAAAGGAAAGGAAAGGAAAGGAAAGGAAAGGAAAGGAAAGGAAAGGAAAGGAAAGGAAAGGAAAGGAAAGGAAAGGAAAGGAAAGGAAAGGAAAGGAAAGGAAAGGAAAGGAAAGGAAAGGAAAGGAAAGGAAAGGAAAGGAAAGGAAAGGAAAGGAAAGGAAAGGAAAGGAAAGGAAAGGAAAGGAAAGGAAAGGAAAGGAAAGGAAAGGAAAGGAAAGGAAAGGAAAGGAAAAGGAAGGAAGAGAGAGTATTGTTCCAAAAAATTATTCTTCAATTATATTAATATAATGATATTTAAATTTAATCTTAATTTTTTTTTTTTACTATAATGCCATTTTAAAAACAAATCTAGGTAGGAGTGCTTATCCTAGTCAGCCTAGATTCATACAGCAAAATGGTAAATGATAATTTCTTATTTTTTTTAATTGTAATCAAATTTAACTCACATAAATTATATCATGTAACATATCAAGGTTGCGGTTCTAATCCTTGTCAAATTCAACCTTATCGTCCCTATGTTTACTATGATCCACGTAAAAAAAATATCATTATGAATATGAGGCTATAATTTTTTTATTTATATTGGATCACAATATAAGAATTTATGACAACAAATATATAATTTATACAAACACGGGCTGTCGGTTACTCGACCCGAGACTCGGGTCGGGTTTTTGACACGGGTTTGGGTCGGGTTGTAAGAGCTCTCCGACCCGAAACCCAACATTAATTTATTACCCCTCGAAAAAAGAAATAACTTCTTTATAAATGCATGCAATTTATCAAATATAAAAATTAATAAAAAGATTATATCTATAAAATAGAGCAAATCTTTATTTGAATTTTAACGAAAAAGAGAATATGCTTAAAACTACGATAAAATTAAATTTTGCAGACGCTTAGAGGGGGTTGGGCGCCACTTTTCAAGAGGATCATATGGGCCTTTTTGGATGTTAATTTTAAAAAATTTTATTTTTAGCTTTGAAATTTTGAATATAAGTTAAGATAATTATATTAGAAAAAAAAAATATAGAGATGAAACTAACAAATGATATGAAATCGTTTAATATATTTCAGAGAGCTGCAGAGGTATCATTTGTACAGCACGGCCCGGATTTTACATTAAAAATTTTTCGGCCAGGTCCGGATTCTTTTAAAATATATTTAATTTATTTTTGATTTTTTTAAGCTAATAATGGTGATTTCAAATATTTGGTTTCAGAATATACGGCCCGGCCCGAATATTTTTTAAAAAAGCTTTTTAGGCCCGGCTCGGGTGTATTTAAAAAAATTAAAATTCGGCCCGGCCCGTAACCGGGCCTGCAGATTTCTGATATATTTTATGAAAAATCCGTTTCTTAATACTGGCCATTATGGAGAAAACAAACGTAAGTTATGCAACAGTAAAAAAAAAAACAAAGATATATCAAACAAAATTAATAAAAAAAAAAAAAACACGTAAAAAAACAATTTTATATAAAAAACAATAAAATAAGAAAAAAAACGATGGAATTTTTTTCTTAAATCTAGCTAATAATTCATTTATAAAACTTAATAAAAATTTTTATTTTTTTAAAACATATATAACAATGACCTACATGTCCGGCTCTAAGCCCGGGCCAGGCCGGGTCAAATTTTTTTTTATACTGGCCGGTCCGGGCTGCATATTTTAGAAACCAAATATTTGAAATAGCCATTATTAGCTATAAAAATCAAAAATATACATAATAATATATTTTTCAAAAAAATCTGAAATTTTACGAATCCGTAAATTTTTTACTGAAAAAAAAAACACATTTCTTCGAGTGTAGCATGATAAATTGTGTTTTATAATTATTATTAGACTGCAAAAGTAGACCCGGCCCGTTAAAATATATATCATAAATTTATCAATTTTAATATTGAATTTTATTTTCATGTGAAAATAAAAATTATTTGATTTTATTTATATAAGGTAGAATTGATTATAACATACGTCATTAATTTTGAGTAAATTATAAAATAATCAATTAATTTTCTATATTTTAAATAAATTCGAACCGGCACTACTTTTTTAAAAAAAAATTCGGGTTCGGGCCGGGTTTGAAAAATCAGGCCCGATGCCGATCGCTAATTATTTAAGCTATCGTTTTTAATATGGTAATATATTACCTTTTTGTTTTTTAGATAGGAAAACGTCGTGCGAAGATGAAAGTGATGGATGCGGTAAAAAATTCACAGCTCGTGATCTATTCGATATATTACGAAGTAAAATAAAATTATACAACTCGTAAAAAATATTATCCTCTTATATGTCACCGGTACAATGCACGTGATTAGGCAATATGCGTAGGAATACATTTCCGGCCAAATCAGCTGATTAGATTTATATGTATATATATACTCTCTTCTCCAAATGAATGATTTGGTGCCTTTTTTTTTTAATTATCGAAAATCATGTTAACAGTTGAGTTTATTTTTTAATTTGTATAATAAAATTATACGCAAATTTACTGAAAGAACGCATTGATATCAAACAGCTGAGCCGAGATAATTTATCGGCGGCGATAATTTTTTTTCTTCTTCTATCGATGGCTGTAGGGCGAACCGATTGCGGCGGCGCGGGGCGCGGTGCTGCATTTTAATAATTAAAATCACTTTATAATTGAAATGTATATTTTTTTATGAATTTTTTAGTTGGATCAATTTATTTTATTGTTGATAGAGTTCTTTAACCCCGTACCCAACACCCTTCTAAACTTATATTTCTTTCATCCTTTCGAAAATAGATTTCATGAAAGTTCAGTGTTGTTAATCGGGCTCAGCCTACTCGGCTCGAACACAGCTGATCCAAATTTTGGGTCATTTATTTCGACCTAGACCCGAGTTCAAACCCAAAAATTACGACCTCCACCATTACTCAAAGTTTGGATCGTTTTTACGACTCCGACTCAAACATCGGGTCGTTTTTTTACGACTTTAACCCAAAGTTGTAGTCGTTTTGTTCGACCCGACCCAACATATGGGTGGTATTTTTTAAAGACGACCTAAGGTTTGGGTTGCTTTTTTTTCACCTGACCCAATTGCGACCCAAAATCCGTCTAGAGTTAACTCCAATAAATATATAAATATAATAAAGTAAATATTAATAATTGTGGGGCGGGAAAGTTATTTGAAGCTTCTTTTAATTTATAATGCTCTGACTGACTATAGAATCTTATTGATGGAGTGGCAATTATCGTCGTTATTTTTTTTAAACTTTTTTGACACAAATTAGTAAAAAAAATGTAAATTGTAAACATGTTAAATTAAAATTTCGGTGTAGATGTATACCAAAGAAAAGTGACGTCTGACAAGTGTCAAAACGTTATTTTTGAACTTTTTTGATTTTTTTTGAAAGCAAATAGGTAAAAAAAAATATATTAAAATTTCAGTGAAAATGTACCATAGAAAAGTGACAATTGTCATAATCGTTATTTTTAAACTTTTTTGAAATTTATTTTGAAAACGTTTACAATATATATTTTTTACCTATTTGCATTGAGAAAATTCAAAAAAGTTCAAAAATAACGATTATGACAATTGTCACTTTTCTATGGTACATCTTCACTGAAATTTTATTTTAACATCTTTACGATATATAATTTTACCTATTTACTTTGAAAATATTCAAAAAAGTAATTGTCATTTTTCTATGGTACATCATCACTGAAATTTTATTTTAACATATCTACATTATATATTTTTACCTATTTGCTTTGAAAAAATTCGAAAAAGTTCAAAAATAACGATTATGACAATTGTCACTTTTCTATGTTACATCTTTCACGGAAATTTTAATTTAACATATTTAAAATTTTAATTTTTTGCTAATTTGTGTCAAAAATGTTTAAAAAAATTAACGATGACAATTTGCTACTTAATTAATAAGATTAGAGTAAGGGCATTATAATTAAAAGAAGCTTTAAGTAACATTCCCAACCCATAATATTGATATTTAATGTTATTATTTTATTTACATATTTATTGGAGTCAACCCTAGTCAAACCTTAGGTCGTCTTGGGAATACATATTTAGTTCATTCTAAGGAATTCAAAATTCTTCTATCAGTTACATGGTACAGAACTTGGAGAAAATTATGGATTAGAGAATTATTACGATGATTTTGAATATTATATAATAAAAATTTTAAATATTCTTAATTACTTTATTGAAAATCAAAAATTATGATTAAAATAGAAATTTAAAAGTTTTTAAAATTTCAAAATTGATTATTTTGCATCATATTTATTCAAGTTAGTACTTGGGACGGGAAAGGTTTTTTCTTGACACTCAATCAAATGTATATTTAATACTATGTATAAATGTAAATAATAATTAAATCTCAATTAATAATACCTAAGTGCAAACTAATTACTAAGCTAATAACATTATAGGGGGGGGGCACATGAATAAAAGTATTTTAATAATCGAAAAAAACAGTGCAATTTTATTTTAAATATTATATTTAAAAAAATACACTTTATCAAAATTTTAGTTTTCAAAACATATTAAATGATTTGGGTGTATATGTTGGGGTGAGATTGTTAAATAAACAATTGAAAAATAATTTTTAGAAAAATTAAGCATTTATAATTTAAAAAAAAAAAGATTAGATATAATTTGATATTTTTACTCTTTAAAATTTTTAAAAAATTAAAAATATTGACACTAAATAAAAATCTCATTATGTCACTATTTATAACTACATCTGTTTATTATCGCTGGAAAAAAAAGGGTTTTTTGAGTGACATAACCCCATTTTCCCCTCTACTCTAGTGCCTCTGTTGAGTGCTTCTAAAAAGAACCGTAATAAATCCTTTAGATCTGGAATCTACAAATCCGAGCCCGGTCCAAGAGCCATCATGTAGGCTATACGTAAATATTATACATCATTTAAGGAAGGGGGTGGGGTCGTTTAAATATTTGGAAAGTTTTGGTTGATGCAATCGTCCAGAATATAATGGGATAATGGGAAGAAGCATACTTGAGAATACTATCGCTAATTTCGATTTTTCCATTTATCGGTACTCGTCGTAAAGAATTATTATCGTCGATGTAATTGGGGAGTGGGGATTGAGCCATTCTATATATAAGAAGAAATTTCAATTTTAAGGATTGAATTTCAAAGGGGTCTTATATATTTACGAGTAACTCGCGGGGTTAAAATATTTAAACCCACGAGGGAAAAGAGTAATTTTTACGTAATATTACCTTTTGTTTTTTTTATAGACAAGAAACCATCGTGCGAATATGAAAGTGACGGGTGCGGTAACACACTTCTTGACCTAATCAATAAACTAAGTAAAATAAATTATACAACTCGCTTAATATTATCTTATCTATTATGTCACCAATGCGCGCGTAATTAGGCAATATGTGTAAATAGCTTATTGAATTGGTTTGAAATTTTTTATGGTAAGCATTTTTTTTTATTTTATTTTACAAAGACGGGAGTACATTTTCGGTAAAATCAGCTGATTCGATTTTATATATATATATATACATTCTCTTCTCTAAATGAATGAATTACAAAAATAATATAATGAACGCCATTTTTTTTTAATTATTAAAAAATCATGTTAACCGTTGAGTTTATTTTTGATTTATATAAAGAAAGAAAGAAAGAAAGAAAGAAAGAAAGAAAGAAAGAAAGAAAGAAAGAAAGAAAGAAAGAAAGAAAGAAAGAAAGAAAGAAAGAAAGAAAGAAAGAAAGAAAGAAAGAAAGAAAGAAAGAAAGAAAGAAAGAAAGAAAGAAAGAAAGAAAGAAAGAAAGAAAGAAAGAAAGAAAGAAAGAAAGAAAGGAAAAAAAAGAAAGACACAAATTTACTGAAAGCGCGCATTGGTGGTTTACTCAAACAGCTGAACCGAGATATTAAACGGCGGCGATAAATTCTTTTTTCTTTCATCGATACCTGTAAGCGCACCAAATATACACTGCCGTCGGATAGATTCTGCCACGCGCAGCGGCGGTGTATTTTAATAATTAAAATTTATTTATAATCGAATGTATTTTAATAAATTCTTAGTTGGATCAACTTATTTTATCGTTAAGGGTAAAGAGTTATTATCGTCAATGACTTGGAGGAAGGTAGGGACCGACTGGCGACGGTACTGCCTCAGAGGCATTTTCTATAGTAGCCTACCCTCCAATTTTCGGGCCTTCTACCCGTTTTTACCCGGCTTTGGGCCTGGATTTCTTAAATGACTTCTTCGAAATACATGATTTATTATTATTATTCCTTATTTTTGAAAATGAGTTCAAAAGATTTACATTTTTTTTACTAATAATAAAAAAAAAAAATAGTATGACCACACAATAATTATATATATTTTCATTGAAAACATAATATTTTAAATTTAGATTTAGATTTACAAATTGCTGCACTATAAAATCGAATCATACCATCTCATGTTAAATACAAAAATGCCTACTCGAATATATAAAATCAATTAATTTGCGCATATAAAATTGTAGTAATTATACAATTATTGCGCAGAGAATATAAAATATCCACACTAATAAAATCAAGCACCGATCATATTGTAAATATGATATTAAACAAGATTTAAATAAAATCTCTTATGAACCTTTGCTCAAATAAACAAGAATATATCTTATAGTTCCATCTGCGCTAATAGTTCTCGTTCAGCTGACCATCGTTAAAAACGCTTCTAATATTTCTTGGGCCTGTATTAGCTCTCAGCCTATTTTTTAGAATTTTCGATTTAACTAAACGTTCTCTCGCAATTAACCTGCGTAAATGACAAAGTTAAAATGTATTTAAAATATGACAAAAATATATTAGTTTGTGCACTAATGTGCATATTGTTATCTTTTAAAAAAATTTATACACTCATATTAATCACTTGTTGCGTTTATTATCCCACTGTGAGTTATTATCATATTGTTATATTCCATCTTCTTCGTTTGACTCCCTCAACTTGTTAAACGCGATATCATCTTCCGTTTCATTTTAATTCCACTATTAAATCTATGAACCCAATTCGTTGCGTAATTTAACACTTCGATATATTTGCCAATTGTGCCAGTATTTCCTAAGGACTTTTTTCAGAAATATCCTTTACCATTTATATCATCAAAATTTGGGTGCAAACATTTACACATTCAAAATAAGCTCTCTATTCGCTGACTGAAAACTGTTCCGACAAGCTGTTCGTAATTTGATGAATTAATGGACGAAATACTTCGACCCTATTATTAGGACGACCCAATATTTTCTTATCAATTTATTTTTAATTGTCATTAATTTCTTTATATACCCATATAACATGCTAAAAAGTTAAACAAAGAAAATTAAAAGTTTTTATTTCTCTTCTAGTAAAAAAATATGTATATTGAAAAAACGTCTATAAATGTCAATTACAAATCGACACGTACAACACCTATAAAGGTCAATCGATGAGGACGTTCATCTTGGCATTTGTCATTATATATATCCTCTCTGCTCGTCCTATCCGATTTTTTGACAGGGCATTCTGTAATCAGATACTCTCCGTGAGCTTTAAATATGAAAAGTGTTTCATTTAAATTAGAAGCCATTTTAATTGCTTTATTTTGAATCGATGTAATAGTTATCGATATCAATTTAGCTAAAAAATAATGCATTTGTCTACAACTACCCCATGATAAATATGAACAAGATACAGTGTTGTGATGATTTAATGAAACATATTGACGATTAAATTAATAACAAAAGGAGTGTCTATATCTTAAATCTTAATTATTTTTGCAAAGATAACAATTTTATATGGATTGGTTTTATTTTAATCGTCAATATCTTTCACATTAAATCATCACAACACTGTAAGTTGTAAAAATTAAATTTAGTATATTGTAAAGAATTGTATTTTAATATAAGACACTAAGGTCATCATGGTAAGTTATCCTTTCACATGATGTTGCATAAAACATTTACTGTTATTAATTTTAAAAAAAAAATATCTCAAGATGTGAACTGAAAATTCATATTTCATACACTTATTTTTATAAAAAATCTGATGTAATAATTTTAAAAAAACATTACTGTCTATGGGTTATGAAATATATATAAGCTGTATACTCTTGACTTTTTACATACATCTCAATTCAATGATCATTATAAATAAGTGTAAAAAAATGATAATATAAATTGTTGTAATCCAAATATTAGGTAAGATTTTTAAAAATCTGTGTTCGTTGAGCTTGGTTAAAATAATAAAAAAATAACATAATTTAACAATCAATTAGTTAATATTTAAAAAAGATAGATTAGAAAATCAAATTGATCAAAAATTTATTTTAATTTAAATTAAATTATTATTATACCTGGGTTTTATTTAATTTTCAATGAATTTAAGAACAAGAAATACAAGCAACAGATGTTGGCTATATTATTTCTCCAATAAATCAATGTATTAAAAATATAAAATAACAAATCGATCAAAACTTAAGCTTTCACTCTACTCAAACTCGAACTGCAAAAAAAAGCACGTGATATTATTCATTAAATTATAGTAAACGACATTATAATCCACGAGGAATGTTAATATGAAAATAGTAGAGATAATATCATTAAAAATAAAATAATAAAAATGATGAAGAGAAAAATAATGCCAACATATAAATATTATTATTTTTTCTTCTTAATCGGCCTCAAATCGACATTTTTTCTAGCGGTCTTTTGAGCAAAACTGCCACCTGGTTTTATAGACAGGTCCGCCCCTGTGGGAAGGGGGGCGGAGAATGGATATGCCTGATTGAGCATTATAAGAAGAAAAGTCAATTATTATAAGGATAAATTTTAACAGGCCTCCATATTTATAAGTTGACTCACCGGTATACCCACGAGGGAAAAATGGTTATAATTGTATGTAAAATTATTAAAAATTATATTACCTTTTTGAATTTTTAGATAAGAAGCCATCGTGCAAAGATGACAATGATGGGTGCGATAAAACTGGATTGACACTTTCTGACCTATTTAAATTACTAAGTAAAATAAATTATACAACGCGCAAAATATTATCTTTTCTATAACGTCAACAATCTGCGTAAATTAGGCAATATGTGTTAATGGCTTATAGAATTGGTTTGAAATTTTCAATGACATATGTCATACCTATACTGACCATTCATTCATTAAAAATGCATTTTTTAAGCGTCGGTAAAAAGCAAATCAGCTGGACCCGCCATTTTGTTGACACATATAGTAATGTTTCTCATGTTAAAAAATTACTATTAAATTGATAACGCTTCCTATCCGCTAATTCTTTAATAAAGTTTGCATCGGATATAGGAATAAATTAGGGCTCTCGTTTAAAATTTTAATAATGATTAGTGTAACCAAGATGGCGTCTCCAGCTGATTTGCATTTGATGTACACTTTTAATGAATGAATCTTCAGTCTAGGTATTATATACGTCATTGGAAATTTTATAAAATCAGCTGATTTCTATTTTTTTTTTATTATCTTCTTTAAATATGATTACGAAATAATGTAATGAGCGCCCTTTTTTAAAAAAAATCATATTTTGTTGAAAAATAGATTTTCGGTAAAGTGTAAAAATATATACCTATCCCATAAAATTTCGGTCAAATTGGTCATTAGCCGTTGAGTTTAAATTACAAAAATTACCGGAAGCGCGCATTTGGTGGTGGCTTGCTCAGATAGGTGAACCGAAATATTAATCGGCGGCTGTTATTTTTGAGCGACGGCTGCCACTGTCGCTGGGTATATATTTGCGGCGCGGTGGGAGCATTTTAATAATTGAAATTACTTTATAATCGTACGTATTTTTTTTTAATATAAATTCTTAATTAGATCTTATTTTTTTTATTGTTAATATAGAGATCTTTAATCCCTTTCCGTACCCAACACCCCATCTAAATTTATATATTGCTTCCATCCTTTCGAAAATAGATTTTTATGAATAGTACATTCAATGACATATATAATACCTAGACTGACGATTCATTCATTAAAAGTGTACATCAATGAAATCAGCTGGAGACGCCATCTTGGTTACACTAATCATTATTAAAATTTTAAACGAGAGCCTAATTTATTCCTATATCTGATGCAAACTCTATTAAAGAATTACCGGATCATCGAGATAATTAGGAAGCAAGTTATCAATTTAATAGTAGTTTTTAACATGAGAATAATTACTATATGTGTTACCAAAATGGCCGGTCCAGCTGATTTGCTTTTAACGACGCTTAAAAATGCATTTTAATGAATGAATCGTCAGTCTAGGTAATATATATGTCATTGAGTACATTACTCAATCACTTAAAAAAAATTTTAAATAAATATTTATAATATTTTGTATAAAATTTTTTGAATGCGGACAAGATAATTTAGGTAACAAATATTATTAAATATTCAAAATTCAAAAATTTAGTTAAAATGACCATTTGTTGTGGATAGATGATGATTTTATCGAGTTTTAAAATGACATATTCCTATGGCGTTAAGAAGTGCTAGACAGGTGGTAGAAAAGATATTTCCACTAGAAAAATCCTGCTTTTCCAAAAGGATTAAAAATCTTTTATAAACGGACGTTTTGTCCGCCGCTAAATAACAACAAAAAAAAAATTTTTCAAATAATATATAAAAAAAATTTATTCTAGATAAGAAAGACGATGATGACGAATGTTTCAACTACGATTTTCCTTATTGTAAGCCATATTTGTTATATTTTATGGATTTTGTCTCATATATATTTTTTTTTTTTAAAAAAAATAATAAAAGAAATACTCCATCTATAAATATGAATCGAATTATTTTGCTTTTTTTTAAAAAAAACTAAACAAGTATTAAAGCGTTAAGAATGCTAAGAAAAGAGAGGCGGTGGCGTAAGACGAGAAAGGCTTTTGAGGGTAAGACCACCCCCACCACCCCCTACCACTTCCCAAAGGAAAATAGGATATTTTCTATAATAATGATCTTAGAAAAAAAATTTAATTCTTCATTTTAAAAAAAAATTCCGGGGAAAATAAAACTTTTAAATATAAACGAAAAACAAATTTTATCCGAGTGTAAAAAAAAGGCGCATTTAGTATTAGTATCCACTTTACTAAAAACAATCGCTCAAACTTAGAGCGTGAGAGGTTAAAAATCATCTATTCGTAATCGTTTTTTTTCAATTTTACAGTAACAAAGTTTTGTTTATACGGTTAGATTTGAGCCGATTCTTAAAAACGGATAACTCCAGAAAAAAAATTCCTTTAGCCGGAAACGCTGCTCCAAGATCCCAACAAAGGGGACTATCAGCGATGCTTGGACAATATATTTTTCCTGGCAAAAAATTTTGAGTTGGGCCGTTTTTAAGAAATCAGCTCTTGAGGGTAGTGTTGTTAAACGGCTCGTTTTGAGCCGATTTTTTAAAACGGCTAACTCTATTTTTTAGGCAGAAAAATATTACCTAAGCCTCGAGATTTCGATAATATATGCCTAGACCGTTGTTCCTTCTACGAGCAAAATCTTCAGGCTTGCGTAATATTTTTCTGGATTAAATATTGAGTTAGCCGTTTTTAAAAATCGGCTCAAAACGAGCCGTTTAACAACACTACTTGAGGGGTTCCAACTACACTAGACGTAACCAAATATATCTTATTTTGAATGTCACATTTTTTCTAAGAAGCCATAATAAATCTAATTAGACTATCTTTCCAAGGCTACCTCAACTAAAATTATAAATGTATTAAGAGTTATAACCAGAGATATTGAGTCTAAAAAAAATTGATTTTTTATTATGTCAGTCATTCTTGGCGGGTTATCAGCTAGTATTATCATATGCTGCTTTAGAATTCTTGAAGATTTTTAACTTTTTACTAAAGTTAGAAGTAGAGCTGATAAAAAGGCTTGATTTGAGTCTATTTTTTTAAAAAGCGGACCGATTAAGATTCATTTTAGACAAAATAATGTCGTATAAAAGCCTCGTGATTTGGCACCTATCAGTCTTCTATGAGCAAAATTTCTTAATCGGACCCTTTTTTTTAAAAAAAAATGACCGAAATGGGGGCTTTTTATAGCAACACTAATTGGGAAAAACAATTTGATATCTATGAAGATTGTAGAATCATGGAGGAAAATAGAAACCTCAACGTATTTAGGCTTAATTGAAATTTTATATTTAAGACCCTCAGCCCTAAAAGCGCGCCATTATAATTCGCATTTTCTATTATAACTTGTTTCTTGCTTTATTGACTGGAATAATTGAGTGAGGAGAATTTTGTAAAAACCAATCAGGCAATTTACATAGTGGTATACAACCCAAATATTTGAGTTGCATATTACAAATCTTCGTTCAATCATGATGCCAATCATTTTTATATTATTTGATTAAAACGATTATTGGATGATTTAGGGAAGCGTATTAGAGTATATAAATAAAGGTAGGCTGTTTTAATTGGTCGCCTTAATTTTCTTTCTTAATTCTGATTAGCCGCCCCTAAAAAAAATTCAGCTTGCAAAAAAAAAAGTATTCGTCAAAAGTATTTTGTATCTAAATACTTTTCTTCTTTTTTCTTTAACCAAAATTTTTTTTAAAGGGTTATTTAATATTTCTATTATATTTGTATAGAACGTATTTGTATTTATATTCGAATCAATGACATATAATAATACCTAGACCGGCTACGCATTGCATGATAATGCATTTGAAAGCATTCGTCGAAATGCAAATCAGCTGTTCCCGCCATTTTGGTAACCCGAATAGTAATAATTCACATGTTTAAAAACTACTAATTAAATTGATAACTTTAATAAAGTTAGCATCAGAACATTGGAATAAATTGGTCCTCTCGTAACAATTATATGGGTAAACAAAATGGTGTCCTCAGCTGTTATGAATGCATCGTCAGTCTAAGCACAAAACATTGACATAGATGTAAGATTTAGTCCCTCATGTTCAAAGTTTCGGGTAACTTTAAGGACTTATATGATGAAAATAATTTCAGGAATCAAGAAATCAGAATTTTGAAGATAGGAAAAAAATTTGTACAGTCTCCCCTTCCTAGGTCTACGTTAGACAGGTTTATAGCCCGCCCGCCCAAACACGCCCATGATTCAGGTAGGCGTGGTCGGATCTTCCAAGATATATTCAACATTGAGCGGGCAGAGGGCGGGTTAAAAAAAATTTTAAGTTGGCCGGGCGTTGGCACGTAAATTTTTTAATTTTTTTTTCAGACGAAATTAGCAGAACGGACTTCAATTCATATTAAAACTAATAGTTTTATTTTTGTTTTTTTAAAAAAAATACATGGAGAGTAAATGCATATAGAACCGAACCAGCCATTGATAATAATTTTTATACGTTACGCGTTACGCGGGTGGCGGACGGGTTAAAGCCCATTTATAGATCAATGGGCTGAAGAGCGAGCTAAAATCAAAACAACGAGTAGGCGGGCTTTTTGACTATAACCCGGCCATTCGAAGATCTCTACCCCCTTCCCCCTCCCGTTATGGCTATATCCGGGCTACGCCACCGAATTAGGGCCTTAGAAACCTGATAACGTGATAAAGGACTTTTATTATATATTTATTTTTTAGATTTATTCTACAAAGATTCGTGCAAAGGTTCACCTTTTACATATAATATATATATATGATGCGTAAATTTACATAAATAATTAATCGCGAGATCCAATTTAGACCGTTTTTTACATCCAAAATATGAACAGCAGAATCAATAAAGAAGAAGAGATAAGATTGAATTCTTAGTGGGCTCTTGTATTAGTCTTAGCGTGTTTCGATGTTAATTCAGCGATTTTTTTTTTGTTTTTTTTTTAAAACCTAAACTAAGATCGGAATCACTGATGGAAAAGCTTTTCCGGAAAAATAAAATCCCCAATTTGTAGAAACATGCATTCCATTAAAGCGTAAAATAATTACCGCATAGAATATGAACATATAAACCTTCGAGTTATTTTCTAAAAAAATTTTTAATCGAATGTACATTGCCTTGAAAGGTAACCATATGGTAATTGTTAAAACTTGTCTAATTTGGTCTCTCAATTACTAATTTGGACCCAAAATTTTTGAGTTCCCAATCAACTTCCTATAAGCTAACCAAAAAGAGTTTTGATAAATTGGGCAAAAAATTTTGGGCCTAAATTAATACCTAAATTTAGACATCTTTTTTTTTACTGTATATATTTTTTAAATTATTTAATTGAAATCCAATAATGTTAAAATCCGATTAAACCGGAAATGTACTCTAGCATGTGCAGAGTATTTAGTATTTTTTTTTAATTCCATATAAAAAATTAATATATATTTAGAAAATATTTCTAAAAGTTCATGGCGGAAAATTGGCTGAAATTTAATAGTGTAAATACTCTAAACACATGCTAGAATACATTTCCGGTTAAGGATTTAAAATCACGACATGTATATATATATATATAATAAAACTTTATATTTTATTTCAATTATATTTTAAAAAAAATTATGATAGAAAGATGCAGAGAATTTCTTATTGGTAAGCAATTTATTATTTTATCATTCTTTCAAATTTTCTAATGCAATTCTTCTTCTAGATGATTAGAAATTTCCTTTTCATTTTTATCCGTTTATATTCGCCGCTATAGGGAAGACGTTTGTTCTCTAGTGTTTTGTTAAAATAGCTCGACCCCTTCTCGTAGTTTGGGCAGAAATGCTTTGGAACTTCTATTTTAGCCTAAAGATTACGATTGTTTACATAATAAATATTTTTAGCTTAAAAAAAATAATTTTAATCGGGCCCCGTTTTGGAAAAAGTATCGACCCCAACTCGGTCTTTTTAACAAAAACACACTAGTTATTTTCTGTAACTATTTCTGAGTGACTGCTTAATCTAAAAAAATATTATGTTTCACAACAGGTTCTACAGTCTTACGACAATGTGATCAAAGTGAGTTTTATATATATATTTTTTTTTTATAAAAGATTCAACCTTTTTCCTGCTTTTAACCCTATAATAAGTAAAATTATAGTTATAAGCGTAAATGTGTTTTTTTCGAAAGAAAAGAAAAGAAAAGAAAAGAAAGAAAGAATGTTATTTCTTTTTCAACTTTAAATCCTTTTTTGAGCGTGTTTTTTTTTTAAATTCTAAAATCTGATTTTACCGGGAAATACATTCCGTCATGTTTGGAATACCTGCCCTATAAATTTTAAGATATTTTGCAGTTAAACCTTTGATTCATTTATAATTTATATTTTAAAAAAATATTTTTATGGAAAATCTAATACAAATTTTTATTAAATTTCTAAAGTTAGTGGCAAAATTGTCCGAAATTTGTAGGGTAGGTATTCCAAACGTGATGGATTACATTTCCAGTTGAAACGGATTTTTAAATTTAAAAAAAAAGCGCGCTTAAAATACGATTTAAAGTCATATTTTCTGCTGACTATTTTTGATCTTTCGATACTTATATCACGTGGGAGAGAGAAAAATAATATTTAATCAATCCCACGAGGAAAATAAACTATTTTTTACATTTTTTTTTTCTCTTCTTTTTTTCATTTTCTTTTAAAATAAAACGTATTTGACGATATATAATAAAATTTGATATATATTCCTTTTATATTTAGAAATAGAGCCAAAATGTACATGGTCATCAAATGATTGTTGTAAAAATGCCAAAGATGTGTGCATTAAGGATCAATCCAATTTATCCGCCGATGATCTAAAATTGATGGCACAACTAAGTAAAATAAAAAAAATTTTAAAAAAAAAAACCGCGCGGCGAAAAAAATGTTATCGAAAATATTTATCTGACCTTTCTTCCGACGCATGCGTATAAAAATTGAAAGGCCATTTTGTTTATGTTCTCGTCCCCTTTCCATTTAAAAAAACAGCTGATTTGTGAAGCTCAATTGTGTAAATATTTAAATCAATTATAGTGAAGGCTTAATTAAGAAAATGATAATATAATAAATTATTAATTACACTTTTTATAAGCATTAATATTTAAACTTTTTACCCGAATTTATTTTCTTATTAAGAATATTTCCAATATCTATTTTATATGTAAAAAAATGGAAAAAAGAATTATAGAAAAAAAGGTATATGTATCTCCTCTATAGTATCAGCGATGTAGCTCTGGCGATACGCGATTCGTCTATCTAAAACGATAGAAAAATGCGCTATCGCGCCCCTATTTTCGCGTGTTACTATAAAAAGGAGGTAAGAAAAACGAGACCGTTTTAAAAACGGCTAAAAAGAAAAAAATCTTGAAATTTTAAACGCGGCGGCGTCAAAACTACGAGCACAGAAGAGGCTCTCAAAGCGTTTGTCATTTATTAGCTGTTACCTTCAAATTAACTTTACAAAATCATAATTGTATATTTAAAAAATTAAAAAATAAATAAAATTGAAAAGTTTTGCTTCCATTTTCTTGATATGCATGTTAGCGGCAAATCCAGGAAATGGATTCCATCATGTTTGGAATACTTACCCTTATGAATTTCAGGTTATTTTTGCTATGAACTTTTGAACTTGATATAATATATATTATTTATTTTTTTTAAATAAAATTTTTTCGTATACATTGTATAATGACATATATAATACCTAGACTGACGATTCATTCATTAAAATGCATTTTTAGGCGTCGTTAAAAGCAAATCAGCTGGACCCGCCATTTTGGTAACACATATAGTAATTCTTATCATGTTAAAAACTACTATTAAATTGAAAACTTGCTTCTTTATTATCTCGATGATCCGGTAATTCTTTAATAAAGTTTGCATCAGATATAGGAATAAATTAGGCTCTCGTTTAAAATTTTAATAATGATTGGTGTAACCAAGATGGCGTCTCCAGCTGATTTGCATTGATGTACACTTTTAATGAATATATTGTCAGTCTAGGTCTTATATATTTCATTGTTAATTATAAATGACTCAAAAGTTTAACGATAAAATTATCTACAATACCGTAAGATAGGTATAAAAATGATTTTAATTTAAAGTTGGAAAAAATAACCCATTACCTCTAAAACAAACACATTGTCGCTAACATGTACATCTTAATTTCAAGTTAGGTTAAGTTCCAAACTCAAAAAATTCAGGGTTCAGTTGGATAGATAATGTTAGAATACGTTATAACCTTTTATTATTTATTATTTTCAGTTATTGGAGAATGTTCCCTTGATTTGTGGGTTTAAAAAAAAAATACCGTAAAAATATCAAAAAATTTTATAAAATTTACAATTCACTAGTGTTTGTTTAAAAGGCTCAATTTGAGCCTATTCTTAAAAATGGCTAACTCACTATTTTTAATCCAGAAAAAATATTATGCAAGCCTAAAGATTATGCTCAAAGATGGCGCACTCATAAGATTGAACATCCTATTGGCGGAATCTCGACTCTTTGGCAATATTTTTCCTGGGTTATAATGTTCGAGTTAACCGTTTTAAAAAAATTGGCTCAAAATCGAGCTTATTAAACAACGCTACAAATTCATCATAACCAATAATTATTTTTTGTTAGATTATATAGTAAAATATATATATATATTTAAAGTTTATAATTTATATTATATTTTTAGTCGTTGCACTCCAGAACTCTCCTAAACCAGGAGAAAATATTTTGACACAAATTTTAAGTAATATATATATATATATATATTATATACTTGAGAGAGTTGCTTATATCAGAACTGGATAATTTTAACAACTAATAGACAAATAAGAATGGATAATTAATAAAAAATACAGATACAAAATTTACAATTAAGATTATAATTTTGTAAAAATAAAAATGTCTCCAACTTCTCGTCTGATTACAATATTTAAAATTTCTTATTTTAAATCGTCTGTTTAAAAAATATAATAAAACAATTTAACTTATGAATATTGAAAATTAATTTCGCACATAAATCGTCTGTTTACACAAAATAAGAAAAATTAACTTTTTATGAAATATATACAAAAATAATTAACCTTTCATAGAACAAAATTCAATTTTTACACAAACTTACAAACATTTATTAATATATGTTAAAGATTCCCAGACCACTACTACCACTCCTAACATAGATTGGGGACAAATTTTAAGTAATATATATATATATATATAATTTATACATGCACACATTATTTATTATATGTCAGAGAATTTACAAACCCTGTTCCTGGGGGCCAGTTCCCTTCAGTTAAGACGTTTTTGCACGTGTTTGCCCCTGGTCTCACTATCCCTTATTTTAAATATTAGTTAAGGCAATTTAGGATTTTTTTATTTTTGCTGATTTATGGGATTGATTTTAATCAATGTAAAAAATTAATTCTAATAATTAAAATCAGTTTTTTTTTGGGGGGGGATTCTCCTCATACCTTAAAGATTTTAGGAATGTTTTTTTGTTATCTGATATAGTATATCATATTTTTTTTTGTGTAAAACTTCAGTTATAAGTAAGATAACAGAAAATATATTGATTTTAAGCATGGTAAGATAGTAGTTGGAATAATATAATAATCGTTTTTTATTCTTTAAATTAATATATAAATATTTTTTTTATTTCTTTCTCCTCCCATCTCCCCTTTTTATTTTGTTAGCTTTCATTGTTTTAATATTTGCCTCCCGCCCTTGGAGTGTTAGGGGTAAGCTCCCATGGGGAGGGGGGGGGGGTAGAAAATAAAACAATTCAGGTTGTAGGTGGCGTGTATGTCTCATGCATGTTGCTTTCAATTCTGTATCTCATGTAAATTTCGAATAAGGAGTATATGCACATTAAATTGTCACCAATGCAATGCCACTCAATTTAACAGGTGATTGATTGATGTTTTTTTTAAAATAAAAATAATCTTTTTAAATGTGAGGTTTTGATTTTTTTATTTATTTTATAGATTGTAATAAGTTGTCATCGCGAATTGGGAATCAAATCTTGATCACGTGTTTTTATTTTTTTAAAAAATAGATCAGCTGTTCTATTTTTTATTTTTATATATCATTTTCAAAAATTCAATATAGGTTTGTTTACAACCCCTAAACCTTGATTCAAGAATGATACCATTTACATGAAATTATGAAAATTTTAAAATATATTTATTTTAAACTTTTGTGTTTATATTCATATTTAATATTATTTTCTTTTAAATAAAACTTTAATATTTAAAAATTGTATTTTGTGTCTTGAATGTGAATCCAATAAAACAAAATTTATTTCCTTCTTTTTTTTAAAAAAAAATCAGATTGGAATTGAAAGGGAACAGCGCCATCGTTTAGGGAGAACGAGGGAACCAGAGTGGTTCAAGATTCTCTTTTTAGAAACAGTAGGTTGATTGATGGGTGGTTTATTTTAGGGATTATATAGTTATATTAAAAATTGGAAAAATTTTTAAAGAGTAATTTTAAATTACTAGGCCGTGACCTATGGATGGCTTAATTCGGAGACTTAATTGTTTTTTAGTCAGTATAATTATAATAATACGTAGACTGACGATGCATTCATGATAATGCATTTGAAAGCGTTCGTTGAAATGCAAATCAGCTGGACCCGCCATTTTTGGTAACCCGTATAATAATTATTCTCATGTTAAAAAAAACTACTATTAAAATACTTGCTTCTTTACAATCTCGGTGATCAGGCAATTCTTTAATAAAGTCAGCGTCAGGACATTGGAATAAATTGGCCCTCTCGTTTAGTAATTTTCAATAATGATATGGGTAATCAAAGTGGCGCGTCCCCAGCTGTTTTCATTGATGTACACTTTTAATGAATGAATCGTCAGTCTAGGTATTATCATTATACTTAATTGCTCTTTAATATAAGATAAAAAGTATTTGAACGAGGACACGATAATTTGGCTTGTTTTTAAAGAAAGAAAGAAAGTGCCCGTAAGTTCGTTTTCTTCAAATAACTATACTTCCATCTTCCTATTTGCAATGGCATTCACCAAAACAATCGTTAACATTTAGCGCTTGAAGGTTAAAAAAAAAATTTAACTATTTTAAATCGTTTACAATTTCACCTCAAAGGATCCATTTTAGTCCCATTTCTCGAAAGATGCCGTTATTATATCTACTATTTTTTTAATGTTTACCAACAGTTACTAAATTATAAAAGTATCGAAGCTACAGCTACGAGTGGTATCGTTAAAAGGCCGAAATTTTTAGCCAAAATAATATTATCGTAAGCTTGGAGATTTTGTTCATAGAAGGCAACAAGGGGTTAGGTACCTCTATTTGCTCAAATCTCGAGGCTTGCAATCATATTATTTAGGCTAAAACAAACCAAAATCGGTTTTAACAACACTACAGCTAGAGTCATTGAGTCTCATATAAAATACGATAAAAATTAATTTTTCGATAATAATTGACTCTTTTTCTTTCTTTCTTTCTTAATATTTATATTTAAGTTTATTTAATTTATTTTCATTGTTAAAGCTTGCTTTAAATATTTTTAGTTCTATCTTGAATCATTGTCTTATTTGGCTGCTAATAAATTCTTTTATTTATAACTGTCTACTAACCTGTTTAAAACGTTAAACTAAAATGTATACTATTTAGCATTTCCAGGGCTATACACAGGAATTTGCTATGAGGGAGGTGGGAGGGGGTAAATTGATATATATTTTTTTTTAGAATTATTCTAGAAGTTATTTCTTCTAGGATTTCTAGAATTATTCTAGAAGTTATTTCTAGAATTATTCTAGGAGTTATTTCTAGAATTATTCTAAGAGTTATTTCTAAAATTATTCTAAGTGTTATTTCTAAAATTATTCTAAGAGTTATTTCCAGAATTATTCTAAGAGTTATTTCTAAAATTATTCTAAGTCATTTCTAGAATTATTCTAGAAGTTATTTCTAGAATTAATCTAGGAGTTATTTCTAGAATTATTCTAAGAGTTATTTCTAAATTTATTCTAAGATATATTTCCAGAATTATTCTAAGAGTTATTTCTAAAATTATTCTAAGAGTTATTTCTAAAATTATTCTAAGAGTTATTTCTAGAATTATTCTAGGAGTTATTTTTAGAATATCTTAATTTTCATAAATTTTTTAGGATTAAGTGAACTATACAACATTGACAATTTCTAATACACAAATTCTTAATATAAATAAATGATAAAATATTAAATGTATATGTAATCGGCCTATGAATCAATTATAAAATAAATGTCTCTAAAAAAAGAACTTCGTAAAAATAAAAAAATTTTTCTTAAGCAGGGACCTCGAACCGAACTACAAAACCGGATGTCGTAAGATAGTTAATCCAAAACATGACGTCATACATTTCCGGTAAAATCAGATATTTAAATTTTTTAAAAAAAACGCGCTCAAAAATGATTTGAAGTTAAAAAAATAACACAATGACGCTGACACAACATTAATTTTTATAAAAAAATCAAATTAATAAAAAACCGGAACTCGCCGAAAAAACCGTTATAAATTTTAAACCGAACCGAAATAAATTTACTCGAAAAAACCCGAAATGGAACCAAAAAACCTTTATAAATTTTTAAACTAAAAATCGAAATTTAACCTAACCGCTAAACTTAACGGTTCGAAAACCTTCTTCTAAAGCATTAAAAAATGCGATATATAATATTTAAATTATATATTGTTTTTAAAAAAAATAATATGCGATTTCAGATTACATACCAAATTAATTTCGGATTCAAAATATGAGAATTTTTAACTTATTTTACTTTTCTGTCCACTATAAACATACTGAAAAAAAATCAATAAAAAAAAATATAGAAAGATCGTAGTAGAATCATGGAAAAAAAGTAATCTTAATAAACTTAGACTTGTTCGATTTTTGAATCGCAATTTAATAATTCGATATTTAAATGAGTAAGGCGTTTGCAGTTCAATTTTTTAATATTTTGCTTATAACTGGGCTCTGTTGCTGGAATAACTTGCGAATTAGCATAGAGTAATAATCAGTTGTTACACATTCGCTAATCTTGGCAATAATACGGTATTAAACTATCTAATATAAACGTTTTGAAGCACCATAATATGATAATAAGCGGTATAGTAAGTAATAAATATTAAACGCAACTTCTGTATTCCCCATGATAGCTTATATTTTTGACAATTTATTTCTTATTTTACCATTAATTTTTGTCCCCTTTTAAAGACCTACGAAATAGATTAAAGTAATACTTAATAATTTGATATACGCTTCAGAATTCGTGTCTCCAAAATATCTTGCCTCACTTGTAACTAGAGATGCTTATCCAGGATTTTGCTAAGGGTAAGGGGATGGCACTATTAGGTTTTCCCCGCCAATTTCATTGGAGGTCTTTAGGTCCATTTATCGCAGGCCTTTGGCCATGTTATATTTTAGTAAAAATAATTTCAGGTTAGCCCTTAATATTTTAATATAAAAAATGCTTTTTGTTTCTAAAAATTTTGAATTATATAAGTCATCGTTTTAAAAGGTTATTAAATTTCGTATTCTTCTTTATGGCGATATATTGTTTACATTCTTGAGGGAAGGGGAAGTTGGGTGGGTGGGACGGGGCACAATGGCGCGAACATATGTTTGTGTTTTTTTTTCCCTCAAAATATTATCGTTTTTATTTATTTTATTTTTTAATGTATATATATATAAATATAATGTACTAAATATTAATAACAAATTTATAATTATTTTTATAAACATATTTTTGGAAAAAAATTTTATCACTTTTTTTTAAAAAAATTATAAATAGTGATGTAAAATTACCTAACTTTAACCATCTTTATTGTAGCTTAATCAAGTTTTAAGCCTAAAAAAAAATGAATTAAACTTCTAAGTTGAGTCTCAGCTTGAAGATTGATTGGAAGATTTTTGATTCAAGACAAGCTTTAACCTAAAAAAATGAATTAAGCTTCTAAGTTGAGTCTCAGCTTGAAGATTGATTGGAAGATTTTTGATTCAAGACAAGCTTTAAGCCTAAAAAAAATGAATTAAGCTTCTAAGTTGAGTCTCAGCTTGAAGATTGATTGGAAGATTTTTGATTCAATACATGGCTACATTGTTTTATAGTTGACTAAAGTTAAGTAGTGTAATTTAACAACACTAATTATAAAATATTATTATACTAAAATATTTGTTTTAAAATCGATAATAATAAATAATACCGCAACAAATAACATGGATATAAAAAAAAATAATATATATAAAATTTAAAATAAACTATATCTATATATATATATATAAATATATATAAATATAATAAAAATAAATATAAGTTTAATTATTATAAATATCGGTTATAAAATAAATAAAAATATGCAAATGGCAAAATATTTTCTATATATATAATAAATCCGATAAAACAAAATCAAAATTTAAATATAGTCATTTTTGTCACATCATTTCTTCGAGCAAATTAGTGTCATTTTTTCAATATTAACTAAGGTGGAAAAAAAAGGATATATTTAAATAGATAAGTTTTTAAACAATATCCTATCTCATTCGGGCGAAGAACTATCAGAAGATACGCTGGCTAAACTAATGTTTTCTTTGATATTGTTGTAATATTCCTTGATATCTGTTGAACTCGATCCATTCTCTTTATAAAATATTTTTTTTTAAAATATAAATAGCGTTGTTAAAGAGTGTAACTATATATATATAGAAAAAAATAAAAAACTAATTATATTTGATAAAATGTAACTAGTAAGGGTATCCAGAGTTACATTTTTTTTGTCACGCAACGAGAAAAGTAAAGTTATTTTTTTTTGTACGTTAAATGTATTTCATTATCTGTGGCGTATGGGGTTAGAGGACAATGCAATATCTTTATATCAACTCCGTTAAAGTTTACAGAACAATCGGAGAAACCGTTAAAATCTAAAATCTGTGCCCGTGTTTCATTATTCCTATGAATGCTACCAGAATAAAGTTTTAAAAAAAATATATTAGCCGAAATATGAAAAAAAAAATGACATCAGGTCAGAATGGAATGAGTATAGAAGAGAATTATACAATCTTGTTTGAGCTAACATTTAGTGCCTGACCAGTACTTATCAATTCCACGATCAGTTTATGAGAAACACAAAAAAATAATTATAAGCAAATTTAAACGTTAAGTAAAGTCAAGATTTTGGAAAAACTAATTCTAAAAACCTATACCAAACTATTAAGTAATGCCTAAATATATTTACATATAAATACTAAGATATCAAGCCTTAAGCGTGAAGTCTACGCCAGAAACTTCTGGAGACATTAACCCCGGCACTTTTAACAACAATTAGCGCGTATATATATTTTAGTGCTTCAATCCCCGTTTGGTAGATAGTTTTAAAAAAAACGCACATAAAGAAAAATTGCCAAGATTACCATAATGCCACTAAGAAAATGAGATAAGCAACCGAACAACTGGGTGAGCCGATATGTAATGCTTGATTAGTACTTACTTTCAATCATCTTTACTAGTCACATAAACTGAAACCAGTGATATTCTATGTAAAAACTACAACGGTTTGGAAGGGGGGAGGGGAGGAAGGGAAGAGTTTAATAGTCGCTGGCTTAGGGGAGATGCCTGTGAAAATAAGATGGATCGGTCACGACGAAATTGAAATACAATTACGATAGATGACTTTTTACCCTCGAGCGCTAACGTTGAGTGATTGTTGGATACCAAATGCCTCTTACACTTGGAAATATCTCATACGAATTATGGCTTCTTTATGAAGCGTCTAGTATAAAAAAATTTGGATTTTTTTTAAATAGAGGAAGAAATTTCTTGGATAATTTTATAGAAATAAAATATTAAATAGGTGGATTTTTTATAAATTTTAAAGAAATGAAAAGCAAAATTTTCATCGAGATGTCCATTATAAGAGTATTGAAAAAAACGCAAAATCCAATGCCCACTTTCCCCCCCCATCAGAATTAAATGTTTCACTTACATCGAGCATCATTACTTGTGGTGAGATAAACTAGCACACCTTCCAGATCCCAAATTGAGAAAATAGTTTATGGTTAAAATTAAATTGAAAAATTTATAAAATAACCAAATTTAGAAAAATAAATATTATATTATGATATTTTTTTCAGCATATTAAATATGACACTGTAGCATATTTTGAAAACAGATGAGAAAATACGTATAGAAATTGACGCTGTAATTCTAGCTACCGAGAAGGGTTTAACTCTATTAGCGGCTTCTTTGCATTACAACTTCTTACTGTTAAGACTTAACCCCCCTTAATATATATTTTTTTAAGAATCGTAACTTGTAACTAGTTACCATTCAAATGTAACTTTTAACAACGCTAGTAATTAATAAATACAATAAATAAATCAAATCTAGCTAGCGTGTTTACAAGAAATATTATTTTGGCCCCCAAAATGATGTTTACACAATTAAAAGTTTACGACATGAACTAAAAAGAAAATGGGTTCGGGTTAAGGTTACCGGTTCATCGAGTAAGAATAATCCGGTCTGGGTTCCTATACATGTTCAGATATTAAATCTTTAGTAACGCCCGGTCCCAGCTGCGGTGCAGCATCCGTTACCGTGGCCGTTACACGCCACAAATTATATTAATCTCATTCAAATCAGATGAAACCGGTTTTCGCCCATTTAAATTATTCGCTAATCATATTTGGAGGGAGTTTTTGCCAAACGTAAAATCAATTTTAAATTCGTGAACTGACCTAGTAATATTATTTGGCGATATAAAAAAAAAAAAAATTAATAGTGTCGGTAGCCTTGCATAATTTTTAATAGCAACCGTCAATCAACAATATTGCATATCGTTGATTGGTTGGAATTAAATAATAATGATAACATGATTATTATGATTTGGAAAAAAAAAAAATTTTTGATCATTATTAAATTACATTTGTAAAATTCTTAAAAATTATTGAATTAATGATATTTTGAATAGATTCCCGAAACACCATTATTCTTGATTTACGAAGGATAAATAACTTGCAATAAGCGAAAGCGACATTGGTGGTGGTGAGGAGGGACAAGGGTTAATATTTTAATTATATATATATATATATATATATAACAAGGTTATTTCTTCTTTTAAACACAAAATTAAAATTACCTTCCATTTTTTGAATATTTTTGAGAATTTTGTCGATTTCTGAAACTTTGGATTTATGCTTCTGGTAAACCTTCCTCAACGTATTGATATTCGTCTTGGTAGCACTAATCTTTGCGTTCAATAACAAGTTGGAATCTAAAGGCAAGTTAGAATTTGATAAACACACATATATAAATATATATAATAAAGTTAGAAAATTTTTTAGAGATTTGAACCACCTAAATAATGCAATGGTAGCAAATGATACGATCAAGGGCTGTAAATTGTTATTATAGCTCGTTCAGGCCTAACCTAGATCGCTGCTCTGCCCTATAGAGGGCGACAAGCGTGTAGTGTAGCGTATCCACATAAAATATTTATCTTTCTATTTTTATCGTGGAGCACGCTATAAATCGCGATATAAGTTAGAGTTCAAGAAAAAGATATGACTTGAATTTTATCCGTATCTTAACACGGGACGCCAATCATTTTTATTTTCTAAAAAAAAAAAAATTGAGTCATAAATGTTTCAATTTATACTACATGGCATCTTTAAAAGGTAGTTACGTATACCATGGTCAACATGTAGCAAAGACCTATTTATTTTTTAATATTACGTGGTCTAATTCCCGATCTACTATATATCCTCCCCATGTTGGGCTTCAGAAAAAAAAAAATTAAAAAAAATAATCTTTACTGGATTCGAACCCAGAACCTTCGGACTGAGGTACACTCACTCATCCGACTAGGCCAAGAGACACTCTTCGAAAATGACATTTTTTTTTTGAAAATATATAAATATTATAAATAAGCAGGCGTTACTTACGCTCAATCGTATCGAAATTTGGTTCGTTCAATATCACTCACTTCACACCATATCATATAATATAACATTTAAAAAAGGATAATGGATTATCTTATTCGTCACACATGTTGACAAAATAGTATTGAAAAGGGGAGAAAATGGGCCCATTCACTAAGAACAATATTGTTCAACATACTCAGCGAATCGAGCGTGCATGGAAGGATCTGAGGGCCATCATTCTGAGAACGGTAAGAAAACAATTATGTCGCATCCAAATTTTAATAAATCAACTTGATGCCATGAATTTATATACATATTTTGCTTTTCCTTAAAATTATACTTTGCATTATTGTTTAAACATTTCACGTTTATTCAAATATTTTACTTAATTATCTAGCATCATCGCGCTTATCATAGTTTAAAATTTATAATATTTGATTTGCTATATATTTTTTTTTAAAAACTCCAAAAAAAAAATTAAGATTATATAAAATAAATATCACGTGTTTTTTTCAATGATCCACTGACTTGACAAAAAATTGTCATGTGATTTTTCTAAACTTAAATTATTTTAGTATTTTAATAAAAAGAAATGATCAAATTCTGTAAATATAACATCTGTAATCTCAAACAGCTGTTAAATCGCCTCCACTATGAATTCAGGCGAATTTTTAAAGAAAAGTAGTTTTTTTGTTCTCAAATATATACTTTTATATAAAAGATATAAAAAACTTAATCAACAATTTATCAGAAGTTAAATTTTATAGATGTAATTTAAAAAAAAAAAAACCTAGAGCAAGAAAATCGTACGTGCAGACGAAATTAGTTTGTATTTCCGGTGGGAGCGCGAAAATCGTTTGGGATTTTTTTCTTTGGGATGAAGGCGTGGTTATTTTATCCTTACTTTCGTTTATCTCATCTTTTTCTTTTTTTTTATAAACAAAAAAAATTACGGATTATTATAAAAATCAAAGATATTATTACTCAAATTGATGATTAACTCGTTAAACGTGAGAGCACCCAATAGTAATCAGCTGATGTAGTGTTGTTAAAAAAAACCCCCGATTAGGGTCCAATATAGTGAAATCTTGGTGATTTAGCTGATAGATGGGCAGATAGGGTTGGGCTTCTACTTGCCAAATCCTGAGGTTTACACAACATTATCTCATGGCTAAAATTCGAATCGGGCAGCTTTAATCTGGCTTTTTAACAACACCAAGCTGAAGGCACCCATCGTAATCAGCTAAAGGCACCATTTGTGATCCGCACTATTCGGCGTAGATTACAAAATGATGTCTACAGCTGACTCCTGCGTGAGACTGCATTAGTAAAATGCATTTTAATGGAATAAATTATCAATCAGTCTAGAACTATGGTAGATTAAAAATGGCGCTGATCATAATATTCAAGTCAAAATTAGGGGAAATCGAAAATAAATTCCTTATTTTAAGGAATAAGCTAATGGTTGCCTATACCCGAAGCAAAGGTGCTGTTCATCAAATCAACGCCCATATTCCCGCCAAAAGATTTGAATATATTCCCAGCATCGTCGTTATTAATCAAAGATTTATTGTTTTCACGTTCATCGTCAGCTATGGAGCCATCTTCCTCCTTTTTCAGCATATCTAAATCAATACAAATAAAAAAAACTTTTTAAAATGATCTGATAAAAAAATTTTTTTTCGAAATATGTTACGAAACAAATTAGACACGTGTTCAAATTCCTTAAGACAGGAACAAAACTAAACCTTTCCAGTTTGTCGGAACTTAATGGCGCTCTTCTGCTCAAAGATTCGTATTTTTGGAAACAGACTCCGAAATTTTGATGGGCTCGAGCCCTTAAATAGCCCCACCTCTAGTGACGTCACCTGGTCTGAGACCTAGGTCATAAACCTATTTGAAATATTAAACATGAAGCGTAATCAATTCAGGTTTGATAATACAACGATAGTTGGTCTTTTTAATTCTTTTATATTATATAGAAAATAGTCTATAAAAAAGAATGGAGGGTAGGGTAGGGAAAAATAAAAACCCCTGGGAGCTGATATGTCGCCAAATATTAGGTATTTCCCCTTCTCCAATTGAATTCACCCAATAAATCATCGCTAGACACGAATTTACCCGCCCGGGGGTACTTGTAGCCTTGCCCCATCTCCCAATGAAATATTGTTCATTTTGCATTTTTGGCCATCTGCTTACACTTAGAAGTGAATTATAATTTTAAAAAAATCTATAAAAAATTACATAAATTAGTCTTAATATATTATATAATTTATGATTAATATTGTCATTTACCAATTAACATATTTATATTTTGCTATGATATATTGCGCATTTTTATTTATCAGCTAATTCATTAAATGTAGGAAGTGATCGAAATATGCCATTTCCGGTTAAATTTGATCAAAATATGGGAGAACAAATTGCCCTCCTCCCAGTAACTCTCCTAAGAAAAAAAAATTCTTAATTACGACCCTTGTACACATAGGTCCGACTTCTTTTCGATTCTATTGGTTGATCATGCTTTAGGGGATTTATTTTAGTTCCGGCATTCGTTAGTCAGCGGGGACGCCAAATCATATTTACACTTTGACGTTCATCGGAACGCTCGCGTGTAGATCCAGACTTTAATAACACCTAGCGAATGCCAAGGTCCTCTTAAATTCGTTGCAAACGATTAGAAACTGAGATTTTTTTCCCTTTAAAATACAAAAGCGTCTGCACTCCCAACATTCTGTAATATAATATTCGTAAAAATTAGTGTATCCTTAGCAGCTCCGAAGCTGGAATTAAAGGATTTACTCGGTCACGGTGCATGCCCCTAAGTGTGAGATTTTATAATATTTGAAAGGGGTCAAAAGATTCGGTCTTTCCTGGGCTCGTTAATATTATAAAATTAACGGGCCTATCTAACTTGGCAGGGCTATGTAAGCGGAAATGACATTGAGTAGGATCCGTCTGAAAGCATGAGCCCGGACGACTCGGAAAAGGAAAATTAGTGCTCTCGATGAAAACAAGAAGCCGGTTATAAATATGAAACTCCCAATATACCACCTTGATCTCGTATTCTAGCGTCATAATACGAATTAGTTGAGTTCATTAAAACAGTAACAATCCATGGGGCAAGTTATGGATCTATCAGTCGAACTAAGTGGACAGGAGTGAGGCACTGAGACAGATTGGTTAGCAGACGTGAATCTTCCCGAATCTAAACTCATGGAGTGGTTTGAGGAAAAATATGAGGTTAGGTTATGCGTTCCAAAATTACTTAATCTCCTCTTAGACATAGCAAGACAACTTTAATGAACGAAAATAGGTGAGTAATTAGCCAAATTTATAATAAAACGTTGGTTATGACATGACAATCGAGGTGAGGATGTATTCACCACCAACGAAAGTGGAAATGTTCCAGTCGCTATTTTTCTAGCATTTATTTTCCTTAAGGTCACGGGTAGTCGTGTAGAAATTTATACGGCAAAAAATCAGGATATTTGAAATTTCCTACACCTGATTATGCTCTCTACTTACGTTTTTTTTTATCTTTAAAAAAACTAAATGTGGAAAAATCGACTTCGAGAAATTTTGGAGATATAGGTGGTTAATCATTAGTAAGATTTGATTTGGGCGCGTTGATGATCAATAATATCCATCCACCTTTTAAAGCAAGTGTCCAAAATGTTGGGCAGGAAAAAGCTGCTACCATATGTTTTCAGTAACAACAACCAAAAAAGACTATTAATTTATTAAATAAAATATATAATGAGGGCTCTTTATTTTTTTTTCCCCATTGGAAGTAACCAATGTTTTCCAGGTGACGTATATATAATGTCCTAATGAAAGAAAGAAAGAAAGAAAGAAAGAAAGAAATATATATATATGTGTAATCATTTAATTTACCGTCAAAGAGTTTGGAAGAAATTGTGGATGATAAATTTAGCGATTCCTTGAGTGCTTGCTTCTAAGGCAAAAATAAATAAAAAGTAGTAAGATGAGGGTAGGGTCAATGACGTATAATGATACCGAGACTGACGATGCATTCAATAAAAGTGCACATCAATGAAAAACAGCTGGGGACGCCATTTTGATTATGCATATTCGATATTATAAAAAAATTTTAAACGAGAGGGCCAATTTATTCCCAAATCTGGCGCAAACTTTATTAAAGAATTGTCCGATCATCGTTATAATAAAGGAAGCAAGTTATCAATTTAATAGTAGTTTTTTTTTAAACACGAGAATAATTACTATAAGGGTTACAAAAATGGGCGCATGCAGCTGATTTTTGCATTCAACCACGCTTTCAAATGCATTATCACGGATGCATCGTCAGTTAAGGTATTATTATAGGTCCTTGGGGTTGGCATATGAAGAAAATAAATTGTAAACAAAATCTTTCAATTTCAATTCACGCAATGAAATTTCGAAATGTATTATTATCAGCAAAGGTTGGCAAGTCGGTCAATTGACCAGTCAAATTCAGTCAATTGACCGGAGGAGTATTTGACCTGTCAAATACGGTCAAATACTCTAAAAAAATTTAAAGGAAAAATGAATTAAAAATATGTTTAAAAAAGGAAAAAACGATGCAAATACATGTGATCACAATGTTTGCCTATTTTTTGGGTCCACAATATCAAGAGGAGAACTCACTAGTAGTGAAATTAATGAAGTATGTGATATAATTCAAGAATTAGCTATTTTACAAGGTAGTGATGACCAAGATTTTATGAAAAAAATAGAAATCGATTGAAGATCTAAGACATCAGGAAAATTGATTAAAAAATATTAAAGAATATGATAAATTGAATATGAATCAGAACAAGACTCTGCTACAGATAGCTATACGTTAGTTATTGAATGACAATGAATTTAAAAGATGAATATTATAGATTCGTTTTACTATTATATTCAAAATAAAGTTTATATATTTGAATTTGACCACATTTGACCATATTTGACCGGTCAAATGTCGGTCAATTGACCGAAACGTATTTGACCGGTCAAATGCACAACCCTGATTATCAGGAATTTATAATAAAAACAAAAATTAGTATTACTTGTTCATCATCGTTTAACTTTTCTGGCCTAGTAACGCTGACTGCGTTCTCATTGGCTAGTTCGTGGTCTTTACTAAAATTTAAGAATAAATTATATTCATGTGTGAAATTATTTTTTGTATTAAAAAAAAAATCGCGAAAGAATTGATTCATAAAAATATTTTCAAGGTAAAATTTGATTTAATTTTATTCGAGAACATTCCTCAAAAACAAATTTTAATTTAAAAGATTTGGTATCTTTGAAAAAAAAAACATTATTTTAAACTCTGTCTTAAATACCGCCAAAATTATATCTTTCTTTAAAAAAAAAGAAAGAAAGAATATATATATATATATTATATATTTTAAAAAAAAAAAAAACTTTTCTTCATCGGCCATCTTTATTTCTGAAATGGGATAAGATTCTTCCGCGATCTAAATAAACACATTATTTAATATTATTTTTGTTCAACAAAACAAAAAAAACAATAAAAAACAAGAACTGTTTTTTTACATATAAAAAAAACGGGGAAAGAAAACGCCATTATTTGCTATAAAAAAAATCAAAAATAAATAAAATTATATTTTTTTTAAAAAAAAACCCGGGCCGGTCCGAAAATTTATTGACATTCAGGGCCGGGCCCGTACAAATGGTACCTCTGCAGGTGTCTGATTACGATAATTAAAAAAATTTCTAAAAATATTGGTAGGGTTTATGTTCAAAATTCGCGATAAAATACATTTCCTTTTTGGCAATACCTATTTTAGTGTTGTTAAACGGCTCGTTTTGAACCGATTTTTATGACGGCTAACTCGGTATCCTATCTAGAATAATACTACGCAAGCCTGAAGACTTTGTTTGTAGAAGGAACGAAGGTTAGGGACATCTAGTAACGAAATCTCGAGGCTTAGGACAATGTTTTTCTGGCTAAAATATAGAGTTTGCCGATTTTAAAAATCGGCTCAAAACGAGCCCTTTAAATCAATTAATTATTTTTCAAATTTCTACTCCTAGTGTCTAAAGATACAGCTCTTCCAACTTGTCTATATATATATTATTTTTAAAATGTAATTAAAATGGTTATTGTTAAACTTTTTCTCCTTTTTTTTGTTACGAGGTAAGCCTACATACTCCTCCCCTATTCGATCCACGGGTTCGGGAAATTTAAAATTGTCGGGCTGGAAATACCGAGACCGCAGACCAAACGGAGCCCGATTTACGGGCAACTCATCAAACCCGATATTAATAGGGACTCGGGGTGGGTTCGGACCTCTTTTAAAAAAAATAAGAGTTTTTTTTTTGCTATGTTCCCCGTTATTTCTTACATTCATAAGATAAATTCAAAAAAAAAACTCACACCCCATCCTCGTTTAAATTGAGGCGATATTGATAATCGCAAGCTTATTTGCGATTTCCTCGTTAAAATCGCGCGATTCGAACACGCTATTAGAAGTAGTTCAAGAAATAATTTTAAAAAAAAACAATTTTTAAGGTATGATTTTTTTCCGTTTTTTATATTTATATAAAAAAACAGTTCTTTTAAAAAATAAATAAATAATTAAGTCCGGATGTTGTCCCTATTTACCAGAGTTGTTAAAAGATACTTTTCAAATGGATCTAGATACAGATACATCGTCTAAAATAGATACCACATTTTTATATCTAGATACAGGATCTAGATACTTGTATCTAGATACTTTAACAACTCTGCTATTTACTACCATATTCTTTATTAAATCATTTTTTAAAAAACAACAAACTTTATCTTCAGCCGGTGGGGCATTTTGATCGACTATTAAAGTGGGTGGATTCCTTTCAGCATCGGATGTCCTTTTAAAATTCATAATTTTATAAATAATTTATTAAAAAGCGCATGCGTAAAAAAATCGGATGAGATTGGCCCAAAATGTCGGCTTGCCAGTGTTTTTCCCCATTTCCGGTTTCGATATATAAAAAATGGCGGATTTTATTACTTTATTTCGGAATCTTTCGCTGGAAGCGCGCCGAATCCCTCCTCGTTTATCGGGTTAGAAATCGCGGGTTCCTTATTTTCGTTTGAACACGGAATAACTTTCGTGATTTCCGATATGGAATACAAATTTTCCGGTCCGAGTTTAAGGATCGTCGTCTGCCTTTTCCTAGCTTCTAATCGTCTGCTCGACCTGGTGTTGCCGTTACCGTTTCCGGTATTGGTTTCTTCCGATTCGAGAATTTTGTCCTTTTTGAAATGTAATCGAAAAATTTTTTTTTTAGTTTTTTTATGATTCAGTTATCTTTTAAATTTTTTTTTTTAATTAATATTCATAATTTAATAATAACATCGTATTTTATAATAATCAACGTTTTTTTTTTAAATCAGAAAAAAAATTTGCATGTTCTTAGAACTCTTACATTCTTATTTTAAATTAGTGAAAATTAAATTTCAAAATTATTATTTTTTTTATAAAGTTGGGTGGTCGCGCTACCCTGCATTCACGGTTAGCGAGATTTAGCGGTGATGTATACAGTTATAGCGTGTCCATTTCCTCTTTAAGAAAAAAACGGGAGTCGACCTGGGAATTGGCATGGAAGGTTAGGGACACCTATTAATGAAGTCTCGAGGCACAATTAATATCACCTAAAATCTTAATTTAAAACCGGCTAAATTTAACGACACTAATTCTAAAATAACCGCCCGAAATTCTACGCTATTTTTTTGGGATCCAAAAAATATACGGACTAAGTACCAGAGTTGTTATCTAGATCCTGTATCTAGAAAATGTGGTATCTGTATCTAGATAGATTTTTGATTAAAATATCCGTATCTATATATTATTTTAGATGATGTATTTGTATCTAGATCCATTTAAAAAGTATCTTTTAACAACTCTGCTAAGTACGTACTTCTTAAAGCGTCTTATAAAGGTATGTACCGTTAGAGCATTTTAATAACCACCCCCCCTCCCTCCCACTAAAAAATGGATACCCTAGCTGCTAGAGTTGTTCTAACTTCAGTCAACTATAAAACCGCGTAGCCATATTTTTATCCAAGAATATTCTAATCGATCTTCAAGTTGAGACTCAACTTAGATCAATATATTGAGCCTAAAGCTTGGCTAAGCCTCAGTAGAGGTGGTCAAGGTTAGGTAATTTAGCAACACTACTAGCTGCACTTCTGAATAGATTGCTCTGTTCAGACATTTTAGGAACCATAAATTGAGATGAGTACGGGAACGAAGCTAATTTTCAAAACAACACTCAATCTTTAGATGGCTTCCATTACTAGAACGCAAAAAAAAAATAATGAGACAAGTAACTTCTTTGAAGAAGAAGAAAAATATTTTACCTTATCGACGAAGCTGTCCCTGATCTGACTATCGTTACTACTGATGACTACGTCATCCCCGATCTCCGTTTCGAACTTGATGGAGTCGGCGATAAGCGGCAAATAATCTTGAGGGCCGCTTTTATCGACTTCGTTAGGAACGCTGAACGAGTCATCGAATTTTTGTTGGGGACCTTCGAACTCATCATGGGAAGAAGGTGCCTTGATTTCAAAATCGAGACCGGATCGAGTGGCGCCGATATCCGGTAAAGAAAATACGGAAGCGTTTATGTCAATTAACGGCGTATTTAGATATGGGCCCATTATAGGCGCTGATCGAGTCGCGAATTCGGGATTCTTTTCGTCGACGATGTTTTCCGTATAACTTTCTTGTTTGCGGCAAAAATCGCCGACGGTAAAATCGGCGATGTCGGTAAAATCGTACACGCTGCGTTGGCTTATATTGATGGATTTTTCGTCAACAGCTTTCACCGTTTTCGGATGAGATCCGCCAATTGCGGGGTTTAGCACCTCGGACTTTGCGAGAATAGTCTCCTTGGAATCAGTGGCTGGTAGAGAATGTTTGACGACTTTCTTTTTGTGGGCCCTATGTTGGTCCACCATTTTGGCTTCATTCTCTTGGTCGCTGGAGAGTAATCTCGGTTCGACTTTATCATCGGCAGTTATATCTTTGGCGGTTCGCTTGAGGCTAGCGGTGTTGACGCCGCTATGTCTGGCATCGTCGAATTGGTTAGAACTATCGCCGTCTCTCAATTTCGCCTTTTTGTCTCTCCTAACCGCACGATCACTATCTACTACCGCAACGAGTAATATATTATTTTAAAAAAAAGTAAATTTATAAAACTTCTAAATATTTAACGTACCTTCATTCATCTTGGAATGATCAGTCTTCCGGCTATCAACTTTAAAATTTTCCTCGTGGAGTTTTGTGTTGGAGTCGTCTTTGATATTATCTCGGGTAACGTTGACGTTGTTGGAACTTTTAAGCGAAAGTTTCTGCAAACTCTTCTTTCTTTTGAGGTACAGGTAACTCGCGCTGTACTTAAATTGGTCACTTAATTCGGCCTTACCGCCTTCTCTTTCGGCGGTATCGTCATTTGCCTTGTAGGTATTCACCTTTGGGTCTTTGGTTGTTGGGGTAAACGCCGCCGCGTCTTCTTGATTGGCTAACGAGCCACTGGTAGACGGAATATTATCGGTGGAAGAGATGGAGGAGAGGGAATTGGAGGAAGACGAGGAGGTCCTCATTTTCCCTCCGCCGCTATCCTTATATCCGCTCTTGAAGGTTCCCCTATCGCTCGTTTTAGCGGGTAGGTCACTGCCTAACGATTTACTTGGGGGGATCGTGGGCGATTTGTTATTTTTGTCGAGCACTTTACCGAAGCGTTTTTCCCTTATCAAACTTCTACCTATAATAATCGGAATAAATAAAATGATTCGCATAAAAATTTTTAATTATATATATAATATGGTATTTAAAAAAATATATTCATTTTTAATCAAAAATTTATATTTTTATTCACAAATATATTCATTTTTTATTCAAAAATAATCATTTTTAATTTTAAATAATAATCGGAAGTCAGAAATTTGGTTGTTTGATGTTAGGGTAAAAATCTTTTTTTTAAATGGATGACAAAATCAAAGCGCGCGTAAAATAATTTTATTGACAATTATTTTTTTTTAATAAAACGATTTTCTCTTCTCTTCTTTTTTTTTTCAATTTTATAAAATAAACAACTTTTTTTTAAAATTTACCTTGGATATTATGACTGGCGTTACTGTTGTCGGTGGCGGACATTATGACGTTTAAGTTGAGCGAATTGCGATAATGGCCACTGTTTACGCCGTTACCGGAAGTGACGACAGTTTTATCCCTCTCGGACGCGTGATGAGATTCTAAATTTGCCGCCAGGGATACGGAGCTTGCACTACCGCCGGAACTACTGTTACTCTTAAAAGTCGACGTGTTCACCGAACTAATAGGCAGTGTCATGAGGGTGCATCCAAGTTTACGGGAAAATTCTTCGAATCTTAAAAGATACCTTCAGGGAAAAAAATTTTTTTTTATTTTTTATATATTTTTCCTGGCCCTGCGTAAAAATGAGGTTAGGAAATCATTAAATTCGTTTTCTACAAATTAAAATCAGTCATATCCAAAACCTTTTTTTTTCATCTAATAATCAGAGTTGTTAAACGCTATTTTTAAAAGTAGCGCGCTACCGCTTTCGCTATTTGTCAAAAAAAGTAGCGCGCTATTAGCTACTTTTTTTCAAAAGTAGCTTTAGCTACTTTTAAGCTACTTTTTATAAAAAAATTTTTAGAAACAAATGAAACAAATTTTTTTTATTTTTTTTTTGCTTATAATGTAAATGTAAAATAAATAATATATAAAAATCAACATTTATAAATATAAAAATATAGTTAGTTTAGATTATAAAAAAATAAATATAAATAAATATTTATTTTAATTTGTTGCATTTTAATAGTAATATCATTTCAATATTATCATCCCCAAGTCCAGAGCGACGATCAGAAAGTATAAGCTTTGCTTTACTAAATAATCTCTCGACACTAGCACTTGAGGGCAAGGAAGCTCTAAAAATATTTAATCAGATCAATTTATAAATATAAATAAGTTTTTACCTTCTGTTATGTGTCTAACTATCTGCCGTGGTACATACATAAGATATATCTGATAACTCTACTATTAGAGCATCTTTCATCACTTTGAAGTTGTCGTCTATTTTATCCATAAGTGTCGGCGACATAAAACTGTTGTGCCAGGGGATAAAGTTTTAATCATCATAGTAAATGATGAATTATCAACCAAGGACAATGGCTGAACTGTGTCAATAATAAAATCAACAATTACTTTATCAGCCAATTTTTGTGAAATATTGGCATGTTTATTGTCAGTTAATTTGGTTTGGATAGTATCTGTCTTTTTGAATGAAGATTCTCCTATACCAAAATTTTTTATATGTTTCTCTATTTCCTTATAGCAATTGGCGTGAACAGTCTAATAAAATAAATAATATTATAATATAAAAATAACAATTTACCTTTAGGTGTTTCTTCAGGTTATAGCTACTCGATTGATTTGATGATATATTTTTTTTACATTTTAAGCACAGGAATTTGAATCCAGATTTTGTTTTAATATTTATTTTAAAAAATTTTTCAAATCTAGGGAATGGGAAATCGTTATTAGAGTTATTAAGTACATTTTCTTCCATTGAATCTTCCATGTCTGAATCACTTTCAAGAATTTGGATAACCATGGGCGATGCCATTTTAGATTATTAACACAGATTGAAAATATAAATTAAAAATTGAAAATATATTTAAATTTCCAAATTAAATAATAAATTATAAAAATTATAATTAATTATGATATTATATTTAAATTTTCATGTTTATACTTACATTCATTATATTTTTTAAAAGTAGCGAAGTAGCGCGCTAAAAAATTAAATAATTTTAAAAAAAGTAGCGGCTATTAGCTATAGCTACCAAAAAAGATAGCGAGCTACTTTAACAACTCTGCTAATAATTATCGGATATCTTTTGATTCCAATCATGGCTAAAATAATTTGAGGAATGAGAGACTAATCATCCAAGGGATAATAATATTAAAATCGCAAAAGGGGGCACTTATGAAGTAGTTGTTAAACGGCTCCTTTTGAGCCGATTTTTAAAAACGTCAAACTTCATTATTTCATTCAGAAAAATATCACGCAAGCCTAAACATTATGCTCGTACAAGGAACAAAGGTCTAAACATATATCAACGAAATCTCGAGGCTAAGAGCGATATTTTTCTAGCTAAAATACTGAGTTAGCCGTTTTAAATCGGCTCAAAACGAGCAGTTTACTATATATTATGAAGTATGGACGAAGGACAAAATTAGAATGCAAAAGAAGATTTAATAGCATACAAAAATTGATCATTATTCGATCGCAAAAGGGTACTTGTCATATCTCGACATATCTCAAGAGGCCACCGTGATTAAACAAATAAAAAAAACGCAATTATAAATATATCAAAAAAAATGAAACTTTTTGTAAAAAGCTTGAACCCTTTTAACGACTAGAGACTTCGGCCAATCGCACTGCTTGAATACCCCCATTTTTTGGCAAACCTCGTTCCACTTTTCGTTATTGGTCACCTTAGGAGGAAAAGAACAAATTAGAAAAAAATATCAAGAAAGGAAAGGAAGGAAGGGAAGGAAGGAAGGAAGGAAGGAAGGAAGGAAGGAAGGAAGGAAGGAAGGAAGGAAGGAAGGAAGGAAGGAAGGAAGGAAGGAAGGAAGGAAGGAAGGAAGGAAGGAAGGAAGGAAGGAAGGAAGGAAGGAAGGAAGGAAGGAAGGAAGGAAGGAAGGAAGGAAGGAAGGAAGGAAGGAAGGAAGGAAGGAAGGAAGGAAGGAAGGAAGGAAGGAAGGAAGGAAGGAAGGAAGGAAGGAAGGAAGGAAGGAAGGAAGGAAGGAAGGAAGGAAGGAAGGAAGGAAGGAAGGAAGGAAGGAAGGAAGGAAGGAAGGAAGGAAGGAAGGAAGGAAGGAAGGAAGGAAGGAAGGAAGGAAGGAAGGAAGGAAGGAAGGAAGGAAGGAAGGAAGGAAGGAAGGAAGGAAGGAAGGAAGGAAGGAAGGAAGGAAGGAAGGAAGGAAGGAAGGAAGGAAGGAAGGAAGGAAGGAAGGAAGGAAGGAAGGAAGGAAGGAAGGAAAGGAAAGGAAAGAGGAAGAAATGAAAGAAAGAAAGAAAGAAAGAAAGAAAGAAAGAAAGAAAGAAAGAAAGAAAGAAAGAAAGAAAGGAAGAAAGAATGAAAGAAAGAAAGAAAGAAAGAAAGAAAGAAAGAAAGAAAGAATGAAAGAAAGAAAGAAAGAAAGAAAGAAAGAAAGAAAGAAAGAAAGAAAGAAAGAAAGAAAGAAAGAAAGAAAGAAAGAAAGAAAGAAAGAAAGGAAAGGGAAAGGGAAAGGGAAAGGGAAAGGGAAAGGGAAAGGGAAAGGGAAAGGGAAAGGGAAAGGGAAAGGGAAAGGGAAAGGGAAAGGGAAAGGGAAAGGGAAAGGGAAAGGGAAAGGGAAAGGGAAAGGGAAAGGGAAAGGGAAAGGGAAAGGGAAAGGGAAAGGAAAGGGAAAGGGAAAGGGAAAGGGAAAGGGAAAGGGAAAGGGAAAGGGAAAGGGAAAGGGAAAGGGAAAGGGAAAGGGAAAGGGAAAGGGAAAGGGAAAGGGAAAGGAAAGGGAAAGGGAAAGGGAAAGGGAAAGGGAAAGGGAAAGGGAAAGGGAAAGGGAAGAGGGAAAGGAAAGGGAAAGGGAAAGGGAAAGGGAAAGGGAAAGGGAAAGGGAAAGGGAAAGGGAAAGGAAAGGAAGGAAGAAGGGAAAGGGAAAGAGAAAGAGAAGAGAAAGAGAAAGAGAGAAAGAGAAAGAGAGAGAGAGAAAGAGAAAGAAAAAAAGAGAAAGAGAGAGAGAAAGAAAGGTTCTTCTTATATGACTTCTTCTATAATAAATCCATTTAACCAGTATTAGAAGGAGGGATAATAGCTACAAGATAAATCATTTTAAAATTATATTCCGTAATTTAAAAAATTCAAGGCATATATTGTTCCTCCTTTGCAAACTTTATTATAATAACCCAGAGCCGAGACAACTTTGTACAGCTTGTGGAAGTTTAAATCGGTCGTCCCTATAGTTGGCAATTTGTTAAGGGGAGTTCCTGAGTTCGTGTAAAAAATAATAGCTTCTATAACGTATAAGTATAGGGTAAAATGTATTAAATAACGGTATTCCCTAATCATTCTATTTTTCTATTGTATATTTTTCATTCTATTCTTTCCTTCTTTTCTTTCATTTCTCTCTTTCTTTCTTTTTTCTTTCTCTCTTTCTTTCTTTACAAAAAACCTAATTAGATTTGAAAGTTTGAAAATCAGCCTTTTGTGATAGAAAACAATGAAAAACATATTTTAAAAAAATTCAAAAATGGAATTACCCCTGTCCTCCATAAATTTATAGAGCTGAGCCACGAAATGGTCCTTCTCTTCCAGACTCTCCTCTTCCTCCTCGTCCTCGTCTTCGCTATTTTCCTCCAGATTTTCCAGCGTTCCCTGCCGTTCTGAGGCCGTGTCTTTCCTTTCCCTACTCGCGTCCTTATCTTTAGCCACGTTTTTCACCGCCACGTTTTCTTTTTCTTTCGAAAATGTTTTGTGATGATCCTTTTGCGAATCGGATTCCTTGTCGACATCTAGGACAGATTTCACCTGAGAACAAAAATAAAATTTGAAATTTAATTTTAGTCCGTGAGCAGCTAACTTCGGCTGCGGTCTCGTTTAGCCCCAACATGTGATTTTCGAAATGCGTCAATACGATGTAGTAGCTCGTTTCATAACATCATTCGGGTCATTATAAACTACGATATACTCTCGCTTTATAAAACGAGGCCCAACACTTCGTTAGAACTATGCTAAGCTTTTTGGCTTAAAAATAAATTGACTTAAACCCCTAAGTTGAGCTTAAATTTAAAGATTGAAGGTGGTATATAAAATTTGGCCAAGTCGTTATTGGCCAAAGTTAGATGATTTAAAAAAATAATGGTGAAGAGGGCTATAAAAAAACAACTATCCCCAGACCTCTAATGTAACCACACGATTAAAAAAAAAATTAACAATATTTAAGTCGGATTAATCTTTCACTCAATAATGTTCGCGCAAAATTTAAGATTCTTCTTGTTTCATCAATCAGTTTTAGCTTACATTTTAAAATAACTGACTTTTTGATGATTCTTGGTAACCCCCCATGATATATAATAATTACTTAGACTGACACTCCATTCGTAATAATGCCTTTGAAAGCTTCGTTGAATGCAAATCAGCTGGAGCCGCCATTTCGGTAACCCATATAGTAATTATTCACATGTTTATAAACATATATTAAAATTGATGACATGCTTCCTTATTTTCTCGATGATCGGGCGATTCTTTAAAAAAATTTACGTCAGACGTAGGAATAAATTGGCCTTTTAATACCGATATAAGGGTAACTAAAATGGCATCCCCAGCTGTTTTCATTGGTACACCCTTTTGACGAATGCATCGTCAGTCTAAGTATTATTATATGTCGTTGGTAAACCCAGATAATTTTTATACGTAGGTTCTCAAATCTCAATTTAATTGTAAAATTTTTTTAATATATTTTATGAGTACCTTTTTTTTTCTTAGAATTATAGTTACAATTCAAGAATTTCTAAGTATAATTTATAATAAATTACAGTTTACCCTAACCCTATGATGGGATCCATCTTTGTGTCTTTCGGGTAATTTTGTGGTTATAGCTGTTGTATGCCGTTTATCCCGTTTGATCTTTTTGTCAGCTGTCGAAGAAGGGGTAATATTTTTTGATAAACTTTGGGATTTTCTTCAATAATTTTTTTTTCAAAACAAAAATAATAAGAATCGAAGGTTTCAAAAGTTTTTAAAACTTTGAATTTCGCAAATAAGGTTTGTTTTGTGTTCTACAATAAAGTTTAAATTTTTTTATATATTAAATTTTTTGATGTTCTGGACATGGTCTAAAGAAATACAAGTCCTTTTATTAATTTTATTATATTTAAAATAATGATGATGATGAATTACCTGTATTCTTTATTATCCTTTAACATGGAATCCATTTTTGATTTTTCTCTATTTTTGGAATTAGTCTTGTTATTGCTGCTACTAAGACTCGAGGAATTGCTCATATTACTAGTCAACTTTTTAGTAACCACTGGTGTGCCAAATAATTCCGGATTAGTTAGTGGCAATTTATCTAATGTCTATCAACAAGATATATATATAGTTAATTTTATTTATTTTAAATATATAATATTTTGTAAATTAGTAACTACAAAAAGTTTATTATTATAATTCATTAAGCCAGAGAACCAATTGAGTCAGGCAAGAAGAAAGAAAATTTCAATAAAGATGATGGTCTTCTAGTTATAAAGTTTGCAGAGTTGTTATTCAAAAACACCTGGAGCACCCTTCCTTTTAAAAATAGGGAGCAGGAGCTAACTCCTTTTAAATATGTAGTAGGAGTGAAGCTCCTTTAGAGAAGGTAGGAGTGGGAGTTAGGGGCTAGCTACTTTTAAGAAGTAGTGTTAACAACTCTGAATTTTTGCACTATATATTTTTATCTCTTAATTTTAGAAATCTTTTTTTAAAATATTTTCAAAAATTTTCATGCATTTAATACATATGATCATATAAATATTTCTGAAAAAAAAAAATTGTAACTCAGTAGGTGTGTTTGCCAGTTTACATTTTTAATTTTATTGATTGCAAAAAGTTAACAAAAAATAATAGTTTTCGATATATCTCAAGAAATAAAATTCAATAAATTGAAAAATTCACATATCATATACAAAAATAATGTTAAATATAATTTTTTAATGATTATCTAAGTTTTATTTTCCCCAAAAATCTGATTAAAAAAATATATTCACATAAGATTTTATATAAAAAAAATTTGAGATAAATTTCATCAAAAATTTTGTTTAAGCCTACTCCAGAAAAAAATCATTATTTTGATCTTAAAGATTAAAAATCTTGAAGATTTTTAATTTTGTAAGAGTATGTGAAAGCCTGATTAAATTTGAAATTTTTAATTTTACTTGACTTTCTTGAAAATGTTTTTGACCCTTTAAGCATATCAAATTTCTTTTAAGCACCCTAACATCCCCATCATCAAACTCTTTATAATTTCATTAAAAAAATGGTATAAGTTATATTTTTAAGATGTATAATGTTGTTACCAATTATTACAAGTTAAATAATTTTATTTGTAAATAAGGTTATCTTTGTAAATTTTATAAATATATGTTTACCAACTGTGTAAGCACTACTATCAATAATTTTAACAATTTTAGCTTCAAACAATTGACCATTTAATTGAGGATGTTTTGCTTTCACCATGGCACCAATCTTTAAGTAAATTACATTAGTTTTATCATTGAATTAGTAATTGAGTACTTGTAAATTATTCCCTTGAATATCATCATCAGGTATTTGGTATGAGGAATTATTTGTAGAATTAGTAAATGTTACCTTTTTATAAAATTAAATTTGCAAACATATGATTAAAAAAAACCTTGCATTTGACTGATTTGGATACTTTTTTAATTTTTGCTTCACAAAAAGCGCCTTTAAATTTAGCACTAACTTCTGTACCAAGAGTGAGATATGGTGGTTCATCAGCCATTAATAATGTCTAAATGTGCTCGATACAATAAAAGCAGCTGATTTTATATATAAACCGTACCTAAAAGTAATTAATTTATTCTACATTCACAAATAATTTTTCTATATAAAATAATTTTAAAAAAAACAATATTACTCATGAATAATTAAAATTGCAAAATTATAAATAGAAGTGGAACAATAAAATTATAAAGTCGGGTAAAAAATATTATAATCAACCGTAAAACCAATGTTGTTTTAAAATAGCGATCGGTAGTAACTTTTATAAAAGTGTAATCAATTAATAGCACTGTTTCTTTTTGTGACTAGTAAATAGTAATTACTTATTTAGTATTAAAAAAAACAATGTTTTAATTTGATCATATGATTACTTTAATTATTTTATTTAGGATTTATCTTTCATACCCATCTCCCGAGCAATTCTAAATAGTTAAGTAAAAAGTCCAATCTGCGTGATAAAAACGGCTCGATCAAAATTTAAGCCCAAATAATAATATTTAAGCCCCTGGATTTGATAAATAACAGTCCAAACCTTTCAGTCATATGAGCAAATTTTTCAAGCTATAATAATTAAGCTTATCTTAACCAGGGTGTTGTAAAAATAACGAGAGATGATAGTCGTACGCCATACGCCTATTTGTAGGGAAAAAGTGCTAATTTATTTCTTGCTCATACAACATTCTGAATCTAAAATTTACGAAGAGTTAATAACGATTCGAAAATACTCGCTAATTTAATCAGCAGTCTAAAATATTTTGATTTATACAAAATTGATAATCCTAATTATGATTATCTTCATTTTGATAAGATCGTCAAGTTCATAGACGTAGCCATCGGGATGTGGAGGGGGCAATGTCACGTTTTGTGCAATAAACATCCTCCATATAAAAAATTATCTTATTTTAAGATATCATCTGCAGTAGCGCTACTGGGGTAAGGGGAAAGGAGAGGGGCATGGGCTCAAACTTTTTAAAAAATTTGAAGAGTCCCCCACAAAATTTTGAATTTTTTTTATATCACTAAAAAAAATAATGTTAACTAAAAAAAATAAGGTAATTTTCGATAATTTTAGCCAAAAAAAGAGTTAAAGTTAAATGAAATTTTGTAAATAAATTATTTAAAAAAATATTTTGAGCCCCCTGGTCTCTTAGTAACTAATTTCATACATTTTGAATAATGATAATAAGTTGTTTATTAACCTTCTATTCTATAAAAAATATTTTCTAGCTATATACCTAAGATAATTTTTGGGTAGGCCCAGGTAAAAGTGGTCCGAAAGGCGAAAAAAGGGATCTGTGGAGTAGAGCACCCAGAAATTTATTAATTCCACCCCCCCCCTATAAAAATCTTGGCTACGTCTAGTCTCCATTTATAATATTGCATAGAAATCAAGAAAAAGAATTTATTTAAAAAATCAGTTATAGGGATCAGGGTTGCGTCCCCCCCCCCCCATCAGCGAGAGACTCCCACAATTTTTTAGTTTACACGCAGACATCTCTCTCCCGCAAAACTATTGAAATTGGAAATCTCCCGCAAAAATCTACCGCAATTTTTTAATTTCTCCCGCAATTTTTTAAAAAAGTTTTTAACGTTTTTAATATATCTATATTATAATTTTCCGTTGTCCTCCCTACGTCATCATGACGTCATGTCATCGGTAAGTCATGCCATCGTTAAGTATTTATTTTTTTATTATTTTTATTTGTTAATTTTTTTATTTTATTTTTTTTTCATTATCTTACAAACATTTAACTATATAACTGTAAGATGCCAAAGTAAAACCTTAAATATTCTTTTTTTTTATCTATACAAAATTTATGCAAGTATTGAATGTTAAATATATTTTATTTACAAAATACTACCAATTATTCATATTATCATTAATATTTTATAAAGTTACCATTAAAAAAAATGACATTTAATCAATAAAATACCAACTACTCAAGAAGCTGCTATTAGTGAAAATAATTATAATTGTAAAATACAATATGACACACAATATTTTCATTATATCAATTAAATCACAATATTCAAAATTAATTTTCTTATTTATTTTATTTTTAAATATTTATAAGTCAAGATTTTTTTTTTAAATGCAACAGATGAGCCTATAACTTCAGTTAAGTATGCAATGTAGAATGCCAAAGTAAAACCTTAAATATTCTTTTAATTTATTTTTACAAAATTTTACAACCTATGCAAGTATTGGATGTCAAAGTGATACATTAAATATATCTTATTTACAAAATTGCAAGTTATTCATATTATTATTAATATTTTATAAAGCTACCTTTAAAAAAAATACATTTACTCAATAAAATACCAACATTCAAAACAATTATTACTCAAGAAGCTGCTATTAGTGAAAATAATTATAAATGTAAAATACAATATGATACATTATATTTTCATTATATCAATTATATTACAATATTCAAAATTAATTTTCTTATTTGATTTATTTTTAAATAGATCAAGCGTCATTTAAATTTCAAGATTTATTTATTTTTATAAAATCAAAATATAATTATAACCTTGAACATAATACAAAATAAGAATTATTTATTTTTATTTTATGGATAACAAATAATGATACAAACTTTAATCATTAAGCATTATAAAAAATAAATTGTTGAAATTGTTGCTGGACATAATTTCAATCCATATTTTTCTCCATAACTTAATTTTTGGGGTTATCTCCAATTAAAGAATTTCTTATAATATTATTAGGGCAGACCTGATTTTGTTATGATTCTCTAATAAGTGGTTTTCCCAGGCTTTTCCAGTTTCCCTTATTACGGAAATTACGTGCATATATAACTAGGAGTTAACCCGTAGACTAATTAGTAAATCGAAGATTTTTCCTTCATGTGATGATAAATTAATTAGAAATTTAAATATCGGGTTTGGGAAAAAATTTTCAAAATTATCATGGTTAGGACTGGGCTTGGAAAATTCCTTAAAATTAAAATTGACTTGCATCTGACTTTAGAATATCTTTTACAAATAATTATGGGTCTAGGAATTTTCAAAATTATTAAGCTAGGCTTGAGAATTTTTTTTAAAAATTATAAGGTCTTGGACGCTTAAAATTTTTTCCAAATATTGTGAGCTTGGATTTGGCTTGAAATTTTTTATTGTTAAATGTTAGTCTTATGTAATTAGTGATATTTTTACAAAGAATTTTGATATAGTGTAAAAGTTCATTTAAATATATTTTGACTTAAAAAATAGTTTCCACTCTTAGTCCTAATGGGTTGGACTCAATGACATTGTTTGGACTTGACCTGTATGTGGGGGGGGGGGGGTGGGTGGGTTAAAACTATATAAAACGGATATGATTTTTAAATAAAAGGTAACCTCTTTCGTAAAAAGACGAATAAAAACTCAGTCCCCGTCATTTTTGACGAGCTTTCTACTTGTAAATAATAATTTTGAGAGATATTAATTGATTATTTTTATATTTTTAAAATAGATTTTAAGTATTTATTCGAAAAACATGTCTAGTTTGTAAATTTCTTTATTTTTATCCAATAATAAATCAACATCATTTCATTCATCAGTACAGAGGAGTATATCAACATCGATTGCAATACAAAAATATTCTCCAAAATAATAAATAATACAGATGCAACTACAGTTGCAGAAATCGTATACATCTATCATGTAGTTCAACATTCACAGAGCTATATCATCACAATGTGGGTCGAATCTATTTCCCACGATATTTAACGACTCCAATATAAGTGCAAACCTTACTTGTGGTAGAACAAAAATGAGTAAGGCTATCACAAGTGTTTTAGTACCTGAATAATAGAGGTCAATTCTAGACGATTTGAAAGATGAACAACCATATGCAATTCTGACAGATGTATCTAATAAGGGAAATATTTTTCGTTATTTCAACAAGAATAAGAACATTTCAATAAAACCGTTAATTTTTTTTCCTCGGATAGTGAAAAATCCAAAGATGTAGCTAACCACATAATATAAATATAGCTGATTCAGGGTTATCAATTAATTGCATGTCAGCTTTATGCGCTGATAATGCCTCTGTAAATTTTGGCAAAAACCAAAGTTTATTTACCGAATTGAGGCAGCATGTGGATGTCGAAATATTATAATAAGATGTTTTAACGAATTTAATTCATCAACTAAAAGAGTTAATGAATTAAAAGAGTTGGTGGAGTGGTCTGACTTGGAATGGTGTGAGTTGTTGCGATATGTACCTGGCAGGTGGTTATCATAATACCTGCCATTGATAGAATTTAAAAATTTTACAAACCCTTAAAAAAAATACTTCTTAAATAAAAATTTTAAAAGCTGTCCAAAAATTATGAAAAATTTTTTCGTGCATGAAATGGCAGAAGCATATTTGGCATTAGTTTCACATGTAGGAAATCTACTTCATGCAGTTAATATTCTGTTGCAATCAAAATATTCTTTATTAATAAAGGTTCACAAAATTATCCTACAGCTCTGTTCATCTCTACAGTTAAAAATTGATAATAAATTTTATGGCGCTATTGCTAAAAATATTATATTAAAATGTTCAAATAATATTCCAATTAATACACATTTAAATGAAGCAGATAAGACAATTTTATAATATTTACAATCAAAATTTGATTTTAATAACTCTATTTACAAATGTATAAATATTATGACCTTGAAACATGTTGCAAATGTTGAATTAAAGAGAAAATTAAAAATGTTTATATATTTTCAAGAGATGTCAATCAGATTATTATTTTTTTAATAATATGTTTTTATTGTAAAAGTAATAATTTATTCAGTTGGTTTTGAGATTTGATAAATATATTTATGATTTGGAATATGAATTATTTGATATCGAATTATGATTATACTGTTGTAATTTATTAGTGAAAAATAAAGATAATTTTATTGAAATAAAAATTATTTTTAGTGTAAATCAAGAAATATTTTAAAACAGAAACCATCAATTGAGGTTTTTGTAATTTAATAAATATATTGAAAATACCGAACATTGTTGTCTTGTTTGAGGAGATTGTAAATCTCTTTATTTTTTATGATTCGCCAGAATACTTAAAGTTACATTGTCTAAAAGCAGAGGAGAAACTGGTAGAATTTTTTCGTAATAACAATAAATCCCCATGCTTGGAAAAAAATTGCGAGTATGTCTTCTTTACCTCATTCTAATGCCTCATCCGAGCCCATTTTTAGCCTGATGAATGCCTGGAGATGCTTTAACAACAATAAAGGCCGAGCGAATGGTTAAACAAATTTATAATATGTCATGCCAGGAGTTTTATAAATATCTCAATAACGACAATAAACGGTTAGTTCCATTATTTAAGTCTCAAATAATATATAATTAACATTATACTTAATTTTCCATATTTTTTTATTTATACATTCGCATAAAATAAATATATTTTTTACATAGTAAATCAAAAATAGAGAGCATTACAATATCCTCAAACAAGACATCAATGTCTATCGGTATTTTTAAAATATTTGAACATTTTAATAGTTTTAGCAATGGCGCCATAAAATTTATTGTCAATTTTCAACTGTAAAGATTATCTGCAGCATAATTTTGTGAATCTTTGTTAAGATTCTTATGATTGCAACTGCACATTAACAGTATGTAGTAGATTTCCTACATGTGTAATCATTCCTAAATATACCTCTGCCATTCTTTACTGGGAAAAATTTTCAAAATGCAGCTTTTATAATCTTTATTTAAGAAATATTTAAAGGTTTATAAAATTTTAAAATTCTATAGATGGTGGGTATTAGGAACATATAGCAACCAACATTGGACTCAATTCTGTAAATACACTCTGGTTTTTCCCAAATTCACTAAGGCATTATCAGATCAGAAAGTTGACATGTAATTTATTGATAATCCCAAATCTGCTATATTTACCATTATATGGTTAGCTATGTTGTATTTTTCACTATTTGAGGGGAAAAAAATTAATAGTTTTCTTGAAAAGTCCTGAATTTTGTTGAAATAGCGAAGGATCAAAAGAAATATTTTAATATTTCCCTTATTAGATGCATCTGTTAGAATTGCATATGTATGCCCATCTTTCAAATCGTCAAGAATTGACCTGAATTCAGATACTATAACATTGATGATATCCTTGCTCATTTTTGTTCTACAAATAAAGTTTTCATTTATCTTGGAGTGGTTAAATATTATGGGGAAAGATTCTATCTACATTGTATTGATAAGTAGCTCTGTGAATGTTGTACTACAAGATAAGTGATTACAATTGCTGCAACCGTAGTTGCATCTGTATTATTTCTTATTTTTGGATAATATTTTTGTTTTGCAATGGATGTAGATACACCTCCTGCAATGATTTTAATAATGTGATTGAACATTAATAAAAGGAAATAGTTTAAAATAAGATAAGGGAAATCATATTTAACACATGCTAGCTCTTACAAATAGCAGACAAAGGAAAAATCAGATGATGTGTACCGTAATTTTACCCCAAATTTATTATTTTACTACTCTCTATATATTTCATAATTTCTACTTTCCCATTCCTACCCCGCCAGATATCCTTTTATTAAATATCACATTCCGAACAATCTTGAGTCAACAAACTTATCTCATGTAGATGGCTTAAGACCTGATGGTATGACAATCATACCTTGGGCCCTCGGTAAATCACTTATATGGGATTATACATGTGTCTCGTCATTCTCCTTATACATAAATATCAATCTAATAATACAGGAAGAAATTAAAAATATAAACAAATATAAAAATTATAAAAACTTCATATTCACTCCAGTATGACCTCTACGAACGGGCATTTTTTACAATCAACATTTAAGTTTAAAAAAATATAGGAAATAAAATATGGCTTTTTACAGGGCAAAATTTTGCCCGGGTTCGGGTTCGGTTTAAGGTAAAATAATAGCTGGGTTAGGTTCGGGTTCGGTTCAGGGAAATATTTTTGAATCCGGGTTTGATTCCGGGTTCAGCTTGGGTTTAAGAATTTTTAAATTGATAAAAATTAATTATATATTTAATTCATAATTAAAAAATAGACATAAATTTGGCATAAAAGTAAATTTTTCATTTTATTTATAGGCAAAATATAGTTAAATATACAAAGCATAGTCATGTATAAATTTTAAAAATTTAATGACATATTTCCTTAAAAATAAAATAATTAAATATAACCATAGTTATATTGCATAATTATAAATAATATAATAATAATTATACAGTGAAAACATAATAAAATTAACGTTAAAAAATAAAATTTAAAAGATAAATTAAAAATTAAGAAAATTATATGCGAAAAATAAAAAGTGAATAACTCCAATTGTTAAACCCTTAAAGTATCAAAAATCTACAATTATCACGCGTTTTCATCTCATTTGCAGAATCTAAGACTTAAATAATAAAGTAATAATTTTAATAATGCATTATTTTTGTTTGAATATTACAAAAATTTGAATAATGCATTATTACAACAAAATTAACAATATAATAATTTTTGCCTTGACTTGTTCACGTTCATTTTCATCTAATTAATAATCATTGAGAATAAGTTAAAAATTAAAAATAAATGGTAAATTAAATTAATTTTTAAAAATTTATTAACACTCCAATAGGAAATTTTTGAGTTAAGTTGAGAATAAATTAAATAAGTTTTAAAAATGGCGTAAATGAATTAAGTTGTTTAAAAATTATTAACACTTCACTTAATTGGAAATTTGAAATCTCAATTAAATTACTAATATTTATATTTACACAAATATCTTTATATATATTTTTAAACAGCACACTGAACCTGGTTGAACCCGGGTTCAAATAAAATTCACGAGTTAGGTTCAGGATTTTGAAAATTTTATAAACGGGGTTCAGGTTTGGTTCGCGTTCTGATTTTTTCTAAAAACCAGCGGTTTCATCTCCGAGTTCGGGTTAGGTTTGAATCCCTGCTTTTTACAAATAAACCCAGAGAATTTTTTTATATGCGCTAAAAAATTAAAATTTGCAGACACAATTATGGTTCGTTTTTGGGGACTCAATTATAGAATTTTATTTTTAATTATATAATTATAAATTTAGAAATTATAATTTAATGTAATTATACTTTTAAAAAATAAAAAATGATTTTATCATATAAAAAATAAATATGTTTTTTATAATTTATTATGTCTTTTTTTTATTTATTTTATATTGTTTAAGTTTTTTATAATATTTTTATATTTATTAAATGTATTTTAATAATATTTTTATATTTATTAAATGTATTTTAATAATTATATATTAAAATTAAAAAATTTGAACTTGATAAATTTTGCATTCCTTCATTGTTTACATTTCCTTTTAGTAGAAATCTCTTTTTTTAAAATTTTTTTGTTATTTATTTTAAATTTATCAGTATCTAAAAGATATACTCTTAAAAAGTAAGAATGTTTTTATTTCATGCATATCCAGCTTTTGTCTAATATTCATATTATTAAACAAACGTTCTTAATATGCAAAAATTAATAAAACTTTAATTACTTAGATCATATTATCATATAAATCTACTAGCATAAAGTTAACAATTATGATTAATTTATTATTTTATTAACAAAATTTTATATCTTTATAGGCTAGCTGACAGAAACTATTTCAAATCGAAAATTTGATATTTATTTTATTATAGTAATATATATATATATGTATTTTTGTTATCAAAATGAAATAAAAAAAGTTGTAAAATGTTAAAATTTTTGTTACTATTTATATGTTATTCTGTATCTCATCTTAATTTTAGTACTAAAATGTTAGTTTATGCTAATATTTTTAACTTCAAGTATTAATAGTTGACATCATTTTTATATTTTATTAAGCATTTAGTTGTAAAAATTAAATAAGTTTTCTAAAGCTGAGTATTACTTCATTAAGTGGTGATGATGTATAATACCAATATATTTGTTTTTTATTAACCTTAGATTGTTTTTTATAATTGTCTATGATAGCCTGTTAATTTTAAGTATGAGATTTTTTGCTTATAGCTATCAAGTTTATTTATACTCTCATGATATTTCTTGTAACATGGTTAAGGCTATGGTTTCCTTGTTAAAATTTGATGTGGCCAAATGATGAAAATTTTACAAATTTTTATGAAAAGTATAAATTTACACTAATTCTAACCTTTGCTAGTAAAAAAAATTTGTCAGCCATGCCAACCTATATATAACAGTTCTAAACTAAGTGAAGTAAGATTTTTGACATGTTTATAATATCTTCATAACTTTTACCCTGCCATAAAAGATTAATGGCACTTTCAATTTTAAGATTATTAATTAAGATGCCACATGGGCTTAAGTCTCCTGAAAATTTAGAGATAAGTGTAGGTAGGATTTTTTATAAAGTGGGGCCTATGTAAGGTTTTCTCCATAAATTTGTCTGCACTGCATATCCCATTTTGGCTTATAATGAGTTTTTGCACCATTCACCTTGCCTTTTTTTTTAAAAATTTGTCCACTCAGACTTGGATTGTTAAAATGTTATTACATGTATACCACAGCCTGAGTTTTTGTATACAAATTTTTTACCATTTTTTCCCACCAATGTCAAATAAGGCTCCAATATTTATTGTTATTAGACAATAGTTTAATTTCCTGTTAATTCACTATATTATTTGTTGATATCACATTTTAGTTAGGCAGCTCTTAAAATACAAAGAAATTAACATTGTAATTTATTAACTGTTAGCTTGAAATTCAAAAAATAATAATATATCAAAATTGTAATTCTCAGGCTGTATTACAATTTTAAGGAAAAAATTTCCATCACCTTTTATATATTGTTAAGCCTAGCCTGGTTTTTTTTATATCTAATTGCCTTGCCCATTTTTTTTGTTTATCTACAACTGTTATCATATTTAAAAATTTCCTGCCCTTGGAGCATCTATAGGGGAAACAATTTTTATAATAATATTTACAAGAAGAGGCAAATTTCTTAATACGACCCCCCCCCCCTCCCACTCACTGCGCCTAGTAGTCATCCGAAAAATAATAAATTTTTTCTTCAAATTTTGGGTAGATTTATATTTTTTGTGCTAATTTTAGATAAATTCGTCAAATAAAATAATGTTGTAAATATTTTTGAAAAAATAAGAGTCACTTCAAGTTGAAGACTTAAAGACGTGACTGTACAACCACCCTTCTCCCCCCCCCCAATCACATCAACCTACAATTTTTTTTATTGACTATTGTAAGGAAACGGTAAAGTTCACTCAAAAACCTTCCTGAAATTTTAAAAATATTGGATCTAGCTTGCGCTAAAATAAAAAAATTAATTTTCCGGTTCATGGGAAGTATTTAAGAAATAAATAAATGCAACCCCAAAATTTGTCGAATACGATATGTAATTACAATACGTGATATATAACCCTTTTGCCTTATAGCGTTGAAAAGTTTAACAGAGCTACGCTAGATTTTCCTCATTTCCATCTAATTGGAACTAATTTAATTTGGGGATAAAAGTAAAAATATGAGGAGCCCTCCACACATGTTTTGGGCAAGCCGCAAGTACTTGTAGGCGTAACATTTCGAAAAATGTTAAACCTCTATAGGCTTATAAAAAAGAAGTGAGAAAAAGCGCTTATAACTATAGTATAATTTAATTACTTTAAGGGTGGGTGGTGGCTGATTTTAAGTTTAAATTCTGTGTAAGTCATAAAGATTACTATTAATATTGAGATTTAATGTTCATATAGAATCTGTAAAATAAAGATGTAATTAAATAAAAAAAATTTACCTGATCAGTATTATTTTTTTTATTAATAATTCAACCCATGCAATAAATACAGTACTATCACTTCAAAATTTTTGCACCGGATAATAAAAAATTTATTTTTTTTAAAAAAATGTTAATTTAAAATGAATGAATGTTAAATTTTCAATTACAATAGTATCTCGATGAATTAAAAATTATGAAAACAGCTGAGATTGGTATATCAGTATTTTATACAACGACAGAATTGGATGGGGTTTCCAAAATGTTTAAGGTTCTAGATAGAACAATATCGCCCTAATGACCGACGGCAATACAATAAATATATAATCTGAAAGTATAACTGGCCTGGAAATTCGTGCATAATAAAATTATGAATAGCAATACATTTCATTCGATTAATAATAATCGTAATGGTTTGTTTGAAATAGAAGGTTTTATTATGATGGCAAACTTATATGATTTAATTTTATCACTTAATAATGTTATAAATTTAAAGGAATTGATATTAGACATACTTGATAATATCGAAAGTTTTTAATATATCACCACGTAATTTATAAATTGTAGATAATAGGCTACTTACCATTAAAGTCAATATGGAAGATTTTTCATCAAATAATCAAAATATCCAAATGCTTCATAAATTATCTACTTTCGAACATTGGCATCTAGCAGTGCACCGACCTTCGCTCAATCATTGTGGATAAATCAGAAACTGGAACGATTATAAGCCTATCTAAGTTTGTGTAACATTTTGGCGCTAAATAAGAAAATTAGATATGCTCTAGCTACTACAAAAGCTAAAAGTGTTGCATATTCATATATTTTAATCTGTCTTAGACGAAGTGTCAAGTTTATAATCAGGGAAGCAATTGAATAAAATATTTTTTACTTTTTATTAGTCAAACCATACAAAAAATTAGGATTTTTTAAATAAGCGGTATTCGTCTTTGTTTTTTTTTTGAATAAAATTTCGATTGACATTTTACGAATCGAATTTATCATATTTTAAAATTCCATTTCCACGTGATTTTAATGTAATCAATCGACTGCACGAATGAAAGGTTCTTTCTTCATCCCGTTATACTACCTTCAAACATATTCATATCCCAAAATCCTTCTATCATTCCACCAAACATATTTTTCCCAATTGGCAATAATAAGACATGATCAACATTATAGTGAATTATAGAAAAATTCACATACAGGGAGCCCCTCATATTTTATCATATTTATCGATATTACAAATGGAAGGTTCTGATTTAATTTTGCAACTACTGTAAAATCTGTTTTGGTCTTCCCTTTTCAGGAATCAATTTTTTTGGCATCAAAATCTCTTGAGCTAAATGATAATCTTAAATTTCCGGTTTGTTTCTTTCTGGGGACTTATTTTTCATTTTTTTTTAAATATTAAAATTTGGTTGGTTCTTTTTTCTGATTGGTTAATTTTTAAAAATAAATATATAATTTTTTTAGAAATATTTTTTTTTATGAAAGAAAAGGATCGTAAAATATATCTATAAAATATAAATATTAATCATTTCCGAGTTTTTTGAATTTTTAACATATTTAGAGCTTATAATTCTTAGTTCCAATTATTATTTAGAGCCTTAATAATCACTGATTATTATTAGAGAATACATGTAAAAGGCGGTGGCAGGATCTATGCTTATTTTTACGAATTTAACCCCCTCTTCCTCCTTTCTTTAATTTTTGTCATTTAAACAAGTGATTTTATAAATAATAACTAATGTAGGATAAATATTTATTGATATATGAATTAATTCCATCTAAATTTGTGGCGTATGATTAATCAACGAATTCATAACCCAAAATAAATAAATATATAAATATATTTTAATTACAATTATTGGCATAATGACTATTAAATACAAATACTCCCAGGATTGATATAATTAATATAAAGCAAAATTTGATTATTTTATATATATACATATATAAAATTAATAAATTCGAAAACAAAATTCCCCAAACTAATTAATACAAAGATTAAGGCTTAATAAACTATGAATGATTGTTTATTCCGGTATTATAGTGGTGTGCCTTTATCAAACATAATTAATGTTAATGATATTAGAATAAGTAAGTTAAAATATACTTAAATAAATAAAAATAAACTAATTTAACGGCATATACTTATATTATCAAGCATAAAATTCATTGATTTAATATTTCATATTCTATCTTATTTTTATAATATGGTAGAGGAAAATATATAAAGATTTAATAAGCTTAAATTAGGCTATTCTTATGAAATAAAACGAAAATTTAGATATATATATTTTTAAATATAGTAATAAAATAGCAATAGTTAAATTCTTGAAAAGTATGAACTATAAGATATGATTGAACGAAGAAAGGAAAGATTCAATCATCAAAAATAGAAAATAAATTGATAGGTTTTAAAAAAAACTTTTTGAAATTATTTTTATCCAATCAAAAAAACAGATGAATTGGAATATTATTTTGTCATCCAATGAAAAATTCTCTTTTTTATTATCGATTTGGATATCAAAAGACAATGCTTATTTTAAAAAATAAATATTACATCTCTTTCAAGATATTTAATTGATATATAAGTGCTTAAGATAGGGGAAAATAGTGATTGAATTAAAACCAATGACATATAATAATACCTAGACTGATAATGCATTCACAATAATGCATTTGAAAGCGTCGTTTAATTTTCAAATCAGCTGGATTCGCCATTTTGATAACCCATATATTAATTATTCTTCATAACTTGCTTCCTTATTATCTCGATGATCAGGCAACTCTTGCTTCGGACATAAGAATAAATTGATCTCTCGTTTAAGATTTTTTAATGATATGGGAAATCAAAATGGCGTCCCCAGCTGTTTTTATTGGTGTATACTTTTATTGAATGCATTGTCAGTCTAGGTATTATTATTATGTCATTGATTTAAACTTAATAAACGAAGTGCGAAGTATAATATAGGAGTAGTTTAGGTATTTTATTATAATAATACATTATAAAGGAAATGTTTTGCGATATCAAAATATAATTATTATTATTATTTATAGATTACCATTATGTAGAAGAGAGTATGGTTTAACTGTTTAGTTATATATATTTTACCAATCTATATATTATTATGTATACCTGCATAATTTGTAATAAACACATTTTCAGAGACTATATAAGATAACATTTTTAAATTGATTAAGGAGAATATTTTTAGGTTTATATAATAGCAATATACCTGATTTACGGAAGATTTCTGTTTCTTCTAAAGAGGTTTTTGTTAATTTTAAATAAAGGGATACCATAAAAAAAAGTTATACAAATCAATATGATATATTCTCAAGCTAATAAATTTGATATTGGTTATTATGGGATGATACATATATGATTATCAATTTAGTTTATTATTAAATTTTTGGTTGTATAATTATATATATTTCATAATAAAAACTTGTTAAAAAATTTTAACATCATGCTTGGGTTGATTCGCTATAATATTAACTGCTATTGAAATATATATGCCCCCAAAACTATCTATTTTTAAATTCTTTTTTTTTTAAAGATATGTAAATCTTAAAATTAAGAGTAGTGTTGTTTTGTTAGTCTGATTTGAGTCGATTTTTAAAAAACGGTCAACTCAATATTTCACCCAAAGAAATATTATGTAAGTCTAAAGATCTGAATCATATATGGCACAAGGGTTTGGACATCTATCAACAAAATCTGGAGGTTTGAGCAATATTTTTCTAGCTAAAATATCGAGTTAACCACTTTTGATTGGTTATTAACTCTTTTCTGATCAATTTATAAGTGTTATCGACGAAAAAAAACTGTTAAGCAAGGCTCTATAACATTGTTCTCCTTTTTACAGTTATTATTGCCAATTATAACAAGATGTATATTTATTATATATCAAATCATTACCTATGGATATTATTAGGGTGCCGTTTACAGATTCTACATTTGATTTGACAATAAATTGAGGTACATTTAATTTGTATAATAAATATGATAATCATATCTTAAAATTGCACTTCAAATTGCAAAATTAAATTTAGATTTTCAGAGAAGATATAAATCAATTATTTTTAAAAAATAAAAATGATAAAGATGTAACATACCTATTTGTTCCCCAGTAAATGTAATAGGATTATTTGCTCGATATCGTAATAATATCGTTTTATTGAATTCGCTCGCTTATATTATATAAAAATAAGTTATAATATATAGCTGCCTTGCGTAAAATTCAAAAAAAAATATAAATAGCTATATGGGATACTGAGAGAGGAATTCTAAATATTTTATTAATATTGGCAATTGTTTATTTTTTAGGGTTCGTTTTATCATTAATTTATTTAGATTTCTTTTGTCAAGTAAAGAAATTTAGGATTGACTAAAAAATTATTCACTTTCATGTCTAATAAGATAAAAACAAAATATCAACTATGTCCTTAAATATTTAAAATAATATTTATAACAATCTCCTAATCAGTAATGATTTTCAACCTTTGAATTAACATGTAAATATAACAATAGACAAGTGATTTGAGATTTTATAGAGGACATATCTCATATTATTTTTTCTTTCGCCCTTACCTTTAAATACAATATTAAATATCGATCAATTTAGCCCATTTTCAAGAGTATAATTTTCAAAGGGTATTATATCTAAGAACTGAAAGTTATATAATATTTTACCGATGGGTCTAGCATCTTGAACTATATAATTATAAAATTATATTACTAATCTATTCAAATTTGTTATATATACCTATGTTAATAGTCAATGTATTGTTTCCCAAATCTAAAAATACAATTTTTTATCATTATTGCATATATATATTTTTAATTATTTTAATCGTAATTTACTAATCGAAATTAACACATTAGAAGCTTAAAATAAATATTTTTTTTTTGAGAAAAATTAGATATAAAATTAAAAAATATTTATTATAAAGCGGGTAAATAATATACTGTGGATAAGATAATCCCCTATAGGAATATCTACAAAAAAAAATATAAATATATTTATATGATAACTAGAAATAATAAGAGGCTTATTATACCCATTAGAGTGTCCCCTATATAAAATTTAAAAAATATGTATAAACATTTAGATCTATAGGCAACGTAAGAACCTTACCCTTAATAACTCCTGAACCATCTACATAAATAAATATTATATCAAATTGTAAGTTTTCATTTTTCAAATTTATATTTAGAGAACAAACTTTTTATGATACAGTGTGTCTGCCAAGGACCTATAGTAGTAGATACATGTAAAAAAAATATTTTGTATAAAGCAGTAGTGTAAATCAGGGTTGCGTATTAATTCGGCCAATTAAATAATTGACGGGTCAAATTCAAATAAATGTTTTTAAGATAAATAATAACTTGATTTTATATATAATGATAAAAAAAAATGAATCTAAGTAATATAGAATACATGCACTCAGCAATGACTATAAGTTAAAGATCCTCCATAGTACTACTACTCTAGAAGTCCCCCAAAATATAGTATTTTTTAAAATTCTATGATTAATATTTCGCTCTCCATACCAAAGGTTCGTCTTGATTTGCATTCAATACCATCATTTTCTATAATATATTTTCAATCAATTTTAGGCCATGATATACCCTTACCAATCTTCTGGTTGTCGAGATCTTCAATAGATTTTTTTCCCTTCGTTTATGAATAATACCCTAAACAGACAAATTTCTTTAAGAGATAGAAGTATAAGCTAGGAATGGTTAGTAAGATATTAGACATTTCTCTTAATGTTCAAGGTGGACAAAGAGCCCGTTCCAACAACTTGAGCCCGAAGAAAGTTATACTGCTTTTCACATATTTTCGCTATCAAATATACCGCCGCATTTACTTCTGAAATTCATGATATCAACTTAAAATATTTTGACTATCAACACTTTGTAATGATTGATTAATTCTTGTATTATATCGCATGCTTCGTCAAACTCAATTATAGTAAGATGCTTCCCTTGATATCGAGGATTCAATAAATAATCAGCAGTGTGAGCACATGTATTTATGTTTTTTTTTCCTTTTTCAAAATGTATCTTTAATATTTTTTTTTCTTCAGGCTGAGAAATGGTAAAATCATGGCATGATTGTATTATTTGATTTCCAAATTAAGAATATGGTTTTTTTTTCATAAGGGCCATGGTACATTTAACCCTTTGCACTTACATCAATAAGATAGCTAAATATTTATGTAAAGTTTAAGATTTTAAATTTTTCGCACAAAATATTTCTTCATATAAGATATGATTGGTGCTTTCTTTCGGACAAATATCCAACTTCTTTCAACAGCTGCCTTCAGAGCTTTCTTGCGAATTTGTATTTACCCCTTACACATTTTATTGACGATGCCCATCTTGTTTGGATAATTGTACATAATGCAGAAAGAAAGAAAGAAAGAAAGAAAGAAAGAAAGAGAAAGAAAGAAATTTCTCAAAGCCATGCTTTAGCAAAATTATTATATATCAAATTAATAATGAGAAAAATTCTTTTATTTTTTATATTTCAAAAATGTAATTCCCAATATTTTAATATAAAAATTTTATATTTTATATTTTTATTATAAAAATTATAATTTAAATCGATTGCTCTGACGATATTTTAGCATAAATTGTAACCTAATAAGATTGATAAAGATGCTTTAAATACATATTTGTCAATCAAATCAATATATTTATTTACCAATAATATTTTTTGAGTATTTGACCCTATAATCTTGTAAATAAAATGTGGCTTACTCAATATATAGTTGCATATCCCATATTGAACTATTTAAAAATGATTATGATATAGTTTAAAAAAAAATACTAATGAAAATTAGATTTTTTAAGTAATATTGATTACGCTTTATTAATTAAAAAAAAATAAAGATAAGGGGAAGGAAAAGGATTACTTCTGGCATGGAAGAGAGAGTTGCTAATCTCTAAAATGATCTTATGACAGTGTCAAATCCTTGGCAGTTACTCCAGGTATATTATTCCTAAAGGCGGAGGATTCCCAAGGCATATATTTATATATGATCGTGGACATAAAAATGACATTATTGGGGGTGGGGGGTTCAAAGAGTATGGATTTGGTTGGGAAGTTAATAAATGTGGCCTTTTTAAAATAAACTATCACCTTTCAGCTGTATAACTATATTAACAGAGACTAGTTTATGCCCACTCCCTCTACATACATCTCTAAACTAAATGTCTTGATTTGAAGCCAAAAAAAATTTCTGACTATTATATTTCGAAAAGGTTAAATCAAAATAAAAGTAAATTTGGATAAATATAAAATAACAGAAAATAATCAAATAAATAATGAATATTCTTTAATGATAAATAATATCATTAATTAATATGGGTGATACCATCATTTAGAGTAGAATTATCAACCATTACTATTAACAAAAATAATTTTAAAAATATATTATAGTAGTAATGTATGTATTAAATTTAAATAATTAATTCTTTGATTATTAGGTATAGATATATATATGGACTAAATTAGAGATCAGAACAGTCTTGGTAAACGATTCCCATACTTTTTTTTTAAAGAAAGGAAGAATGTCTTATTTGCGAATTATAATAAAATGCTTAATTTTGGTGCTGGCTAGGACTTGCTCGTAAAAATTATTTTGCATAATTTAGCCATTATTTATGGGCTGGGTTGATGGGTAAGCCGTACAGATCTCTACTCCAAATATGAATAAATTTTTTTTAAAAAATAACATATTATTTTACTTGGATTCCCCTCCGCAACTAATAAAATGAAGGGAAAAATTTATTTTTATACATTATGTTAAAATGTTGTAATATAAAGGTTTATACTTTGCCTATATCCTGAGATCATAACGAGAGCCGAGAGAAAATGGAATATTTTGTTCATTTTTATTTTAATTTTATTTTGGAAATTTTAGAAAATTTATTTTTAAAAATGAAATTTAAATATAAAATAATTGCAAAAAAAAAATTATATAATATTTGGATTTATATAAATTATATGAAAGTCAACGATTATTTAATTTTTACTCTCCATATAAGTACATTTAATAAAATAAAAGGTCAAAGTTAGAGTTCTTTTAAATTTTATCATAATATTTACACAAATAAATCTTTTAAAAACATATTATTATGATATTTTGAAAAAACAATTTAATAATTAAATAATATTAATGGTTGCAAATTATACATTATATCATTTAGATTTTATAAACAACAATTTGATAAGCTAGGTCAAAGTTCTTTAATATTATCATTAAAATATATTTTCTAGGACATGCTTATTTGTACCGATTAGAATAATTTACAATCCATATAGTTCATTATAAGAAATAATAAATTTCGGAAATGTCAAAGTTGAAAGTTCTTTAATTTTATCTCAATATTTGCACAAATAAAACCTACACACAAAATAATATAATTTTTTTTTTACAGAGAAAATATAATGTTTATAATGTACAATATAGAGGTCAAGAATTTAAACGAGTGACCACCATTTTCCTAGTTGGGAAAGGGAATTTTCATATTTCCGGTTTGATTCAGGGTTTAATTCTAGGTAGAATTTGAGGCCATCAAGATATACCATTATCTGCCATCCTATCCCATATAATTATTGCAAATTTTTAAAGTATTATGAAATATTGTATAGGGGAGAACGAGGATAAGTTTTCCTTCCTTTTAACATATTTTATCAATATTATAAATCTCTATGAATTTCTCAAAATAGGTAAAAAAAATATTTTATCAAGTTTCTTGCCCATGTAATAATAAAAATAATTTACAAAATTAAACAAAATTCGAAATTCCATACTTATTTTTTTTTGTATATGGAAGAATTTACGCATTCAATTTTAATAAAATTCAACATATATAACAATCCCATAAAGTTTACTCCATATTCTCAAAATAAAATGGGCAAGATTAAAATCTTTATTTAGCAATAATGCTAGAAATGTAAAACGAAATATTATATATTGACGATTTTCAATTATTTTTCATATATATTTTAGATATTTTTTTGTAAATAATAGTGAACATTATTCATTTGCACAAGCAGCGCTGTGCGGAGAACTTTGGAGACCTAAGGCAAATAATAATTTGGCCGTTCCTTAAAAAAACAAATCATAGACTAAAAATATTGCAATTTTATTTTAGTTCCCTCACCTTTTTATTTGCAGAGGAGTATATTGTTTTTTAGTATTGTAGGAAATTAACTTGGTATAGGCGGTGATATTGATTGGGAACGATAAGAATAGATATGTACGAATTTGATATGGTAATGATTGAGAATACTAATTTTTATTGAAAAACTATCTAATTTATCCAAAAGTTGATGCTTTGTAATGGCGATTTTTTTATATGTCAAATATCAGAGTTGTTAAAAGATACCTTTTAAATGGATCTAGATACAGATGCATCGTCTAAAATAATATCCAGATACAGATATTTTTATCAAAAATCTATCTAGATACAGATACCACATTTTTATATCTAGTCCTTTAACAACTCTGCTAAATATCATACAAACAGTCAAATATATGCTTAATAAATTAAATAGGAAAAAATATCATCTAATCTTAAATTGAGGCCTCAGAATTTAAATAAACATGTAACTACAAATATAATCTAATAACGAGACGGATATACCATTTTCTATTAAAATTAAAAAGAGATCACCCCATTGCAATGGGCTATTTAGAAGATTATTAGCAAAAATAATTGCCACAGGTCAAAGCCCAGAGTCTTAACATATTAAATATATAGGTATCCCTTTTGGCGTCAAGGGAGAAGGCGAACATTTATTTTATATCCAAAATCCTCCCCCTAACAATCTATAATCAAAGTAGACTAAAATTGCTTTCAATAGCAAATTTCGTAATATATATAAGATTGTGGGAATGGATTCTTCCTTAGAGGTTTTTTTTTATTAACAATGGAAGCCACAAAGGACTCCTTTGATAAAATTTTATCCACAGAGTTTTGAATTAGTTTGCATATTCTCATGATATGGATTCATTCTTCAAGATGGTTCTAATTATAAGAAAATATATTTGATAGAGGTAAGGGGGTTAATACACTGGCCTGGGCCTAAAAACTTCAAAGATACCCAGGTCGGGCTGTATATTTTAAATAGCCATTATTATCTATAAAAAGTTGAAAATAAATATAATATATTTTCAAAAAAAAATTCAGACCGGGCCATGCCAAAAATTTTTAACATATGAATTAACATTATATTAATTTCATAAAATCTGTAAAAATTATATTTAATGTGCTCAATAAAAAAATATATTCCTAAATGAATTATTATACATTCATTTGCAATTTAAAACCTAAAAAATGTATTTTTGCATGATAAAGGTTTTGCCAATCTTACACCCGCATATCCTGTGGATAGACTGAAAGATTGTTGGATTGGTGAGTGGGAGGGTTAAAAAAATATTTTTAAAACAATGGGTAGGTGAATTTGAAATATATTTCAGGCAAAAAGAGCAACTAACTTCTATTTTATTATTAGATATTATTTTTTTTTATTTCAGAATTTATAAGCTTAAGTTAAAAAAAAAACATTAAAATAATACATAATTTCTATACATTGGAGGCTAGTTAAACAAAAATTTTTAAATAAATGAGCAGACAGGTGCACCAAAACTTTCCCATTGAAGACCCCTAGTCAGGATGACATAGCAGCATATCATAATGGATTTTACCTCTGCCAAAGAATCCATTTATAAATGATATGCGTCTGCCACTTTTATTTTCGCATAACATTAACCACCAAAGGTCTGCAAATGATAACATTTTCAGGCCAATGGGAATTTAGTTAAAGCCTATCCCAAGTTTGGCTTGGTCCAATTTCAATTTTTTTTTTTAAAGATTATAACAAAGATATATAATTGTAAAAAATGAAAATATTTATTAGATTGTGGGAATATTTATAACGGAAGGCACAAGGCACTCCTTGTTACAATGTTCTCCGGAGTTTTGAGATTTTATTTAAAATAAAATTAGTTAAAAAATTAAACTTTTTTAAGAATGAATGTTTTACCCGTAAGAATTTGGTTAATGAAAGATTATACCAAATCAATTTATAGCAATTTTTTAAATACTAACCTAATTTGCTATACGGACCAAAATTTATTAAAATGTATTAAGACACTTATTATTTAACATATTATAACGGGATCACGTGGTCGAGTCCGGCCTTTAATAAATCGTCCCACCAAGGACGGAGCCACCAGGTTGGATTAAGAAAAAAAAATCTTTGCTGGGACTTGAATCCAAAACCATTGGATTGGTAAGATCCTCTCTTGCCGATTAAGCCACAGACGCTATTCATAATTAACGATCTTTTTCATATATATTATAAATAAATTTGGTAATACCTAAATGAAAAATAAACAAAATACAAAATTGGTAGATTAAATGAATGATGTTTGATGGTATGATATTATCGTTGGACTGAATAAGCTATGGCGATTTTTATTGGAAGAATTTTTTAAAAGAACTATTGGCTATTACGTTGTGACACTCTGACTGCGACACGATAATGTATTACAGATAAATTATAGATAGATATAGACATTTGTAGTTTAGTCAAACCGTAATAAAATGATTTAGGGCCACAGATATTCATTTAAAATACGTCTTAAAATTTAGTATGCAAGTTATTTATATAAAACAATGTATTTGTTTAAATCGTTGCTGATTATTTAAAAAAAAGGCTAACAAATTTTTCGAAATTGATACTAATTTTGAAAAACGAAATGCTTTAGAACCCTGCATCTGCAAAGGAATATTTCTCTCAACGATATATAAAAACTCATTGAAAAACTTATTGGGCGAACAAATGATATAAAGGCGACAGGATTTTCACCGAATGCATACCCCTCTCATAAACTTATGCATACCCCCCCCCCTCTCTTCTTATTAATTAAACCTTTTACATTATAATGGTACTCCTTTTGAAAATTTTAAAAAGAATAACTTAAATTAATTTAGCTCATTTTTCCAACTATCAAAATATTGTGAATATAAAAAGAGTTATTTTTTAGACCATGAATTCAATTAAAAAACCCTCATTTACAATGATTTCATTATTATAGCATATTGCTTGGCATGGATACTAGTTAGGCTGAGAATGTCTACTAACCCTTTTAAATTACATTTAAAAGGGTTGCAGAATGTTGTATTTGGGAAATAATGTCTATTACTGTTTGCAATATATAGATTTGGTCGATGATCAGAGATATCATTGTATTATAATAGGTCTATAATAAAAGTATTAATCTTTGCACCAATATATTTTGTCCTATTTCATCAAAAAATTTAAGAGATTACCTCCCCCACCCCCTCTCATAAAGATGCCTACCCTATACCTCCTTCAATAAAGCTCGATGCTAACTGTTTCTATCACCCCTCCACCGCTCAAGTAGACTCTGTATCAAGGACTGCTAACTTAGATGAGAAGAATGTTTAGTGTATGCTTACAGACAGTGTATGCATGAATGGAGAGAAGAGTGAGTCATGTGATAGGAAATGTGTCTCCATAAAACAGGGTATGCGCCAAGCCTTTATATATATTTGAGGAGGGTAGAGAATAAGCTTCCGGGGGATAGGGATTTAAGATATTTTTGGAATGGAGGGTAGAGAAGTAATCTAAGGCATGTTGCTTCCAATTATATCCATCATGTAGACTGTTGAAGGAAGCCATTTGCCTTCGCAGATATTTTATGGGCAGAGAATGACTTTCCTGGAGGCTAAAAATAAAAAATACCATATTTTAAATGTAAATTTGTATAATATGCAGTACAAAATTTAATATTAGCCACGAAGGAATTCATGATATAAAAGAAACATTCAATAAGGCACAAACATATTGCCAATTTAAAAAATAGGGAATCATTAATTAATATCCAACCATACTTTAAAAACAATTATTTATGTGATGATAATACTGATATAGCCAAAACGACATTCATCACACGCGATAAAAGATTGGCGTAGTTATTTATCTACCGATTACGCTACAGATTGCTATACAAATCAATTGCCTATACTCTTTCCTGACCTCGGCATTAGGTCAGCCCTGCTCATGGTGACATAGTAGGGGGAGAATAGTCGAGACATACCTGTGATACTATGTGTGAAGTGATTTACTGCTTCTAAGATTCTAGAAGCCAAAATCCGTCTTGATATGAGTTCCTTCTAAAAACGTTGAGGCATTTAGATAGTATATACCTGGTATTGTTGTCAGTGCTAAAGGTAAATGCTGATAGGTCAATAGAAAGCCCCAGATAGGTAATTTGTGGAAGTTGGATCGAGAATGGACTTATTTAATGTAATAGTGAGTCCATATTTGAACGACCTGGCAGACCAATTGACATCGAATTCATTATCGCCGTAGATGAGGATGTCATTGAGATTATAATTGGCCTTGAAGACTGCCTTGACACACGCACGCGTCTAGTATAATGCTTTGTAGTCAATATGGACTGAACGAGGCTCCCAAAGGAAGCACTTTGTATATATACGATTGTCCTTTGAAGCGGACACCGAAAAAGCTCCTGACTTGTATTGCTAAGGGTGTTGAGAAGAAGGCTGATTTTATATCAATCTTACATGCAAATTTGACATTTCTAGCTTGGTGGACCTCAATGGGATAAACCTGAGTCTGAAAAAAATTAATATTTATATTTTATGAAATTATTTTTTTTTTGAATTATAATTAAAATTCTCGCGCTTTTTGTTTGTATGAATTTGGCAACCCTGGTTAAAATATGTTAGTCAATTTTATATATTACATTATTTTTATACTTTGATATCACAATTTCAAAATTACCGTTATTAAATAGAAGATTACTAATTATTATTTAACCTAAATATTGCACCCTCGAACCTGCATATCGTCAAAATTACTACCCGAAGTTACTTTCTCCGTAAATCTTTGATTTCCCAGAAAACTAGTATTAATGTAAACCAATATTATATCATAGTAATCGTAAAAAGTGAGGGGCAGAATTTATGTAAATGAAATAATCACTTTTAGAAGTATAGATGAAACCCCTGTCTCCTCTAAGTAAATTAAAATAAACCCCCCAATAAGAATCGAAATACTAAATTTTTAATATTTTTTTTAAAAATAAAATCGTCTAATATTAAATTTTTAGTAGGGGATACTGGGTTAGTCGAACCGATTTCTACAAAATTGGCTATAGCTACTGTTTATTTTAGATAATATAAAAAATAAATATATGATTAGATACCTAAAACTATATATAATCTTTAAATAAAAATTTTTAATAATAAAATCATTTCTTTTAAATTGTATTTTTTTGTAAAAGTGAAAATTTTGTCCAACAAGACCCAATAGCCGGGTGAGGCAAACCATTTCCAGGGGCTTCCTAAACCATTGGTTTTTATAGACCATATTAAATTGAAATGCATTTTTATTTATTAATGATGATATGTATAGAATAATTTTAATGTTTTATTGTTCAAAATATATCATAATACTTATAAATTGAAGCTAATTATTTATAAAAATTGAAACTTAATTTTGGTTAATTTAATAAAAATTTTGAACATAAAAAAATAAATATCTTCAGGAGAGATTATGATTTCTTAGCATAAATCCTAAATACCAATCATAAACAGCCATGAAATTGCCTTTTGAAAATTTTGAAATTTTTTTTATTTTGCAAAAAAAAAAATTGAAATAAGAATTGAAGGTAGAAAGTGTTGGTAAAGTAGTAAAAATATCCACTCTAGTCAGTAATGCCAAACAAAATATTGCTCCAATATGGGTTCATGAAAAAGATAGATCAAAAATGGATCTAAAAGGCTATTGGGTTAACGATTTGGCTATGATTGATGTAATAATCAGTGATGAGTCGATTGGTTTATACTCGCTGAAAAATAAAAAACCAGAGGATAAATCATATCAATTGGCAAAAAGTACAAATTTATCATAAGATTCCTAAATAATGTTTCTCCTTAATAATATGTAATCAGGTAATATCTATCGAATTTGCCTTTTAATTTTTTTTTTATAATATGCCTCATTAGGGATATTAAGGCTATTATTTCTTTCATAGGAAATAGGTGGTATTGTTTCTTTTTTACTGGCAAAATAAATATAATACATATTTTAAAATAAATTAAAACTGACACAAAAAAATAAAAACCTTACCAAATCAGTAAGGAAAATTTAAAATAATTGGTTAAATATTTATAATATCCTGACAGAAATATCATCAATATTTTAAAGAAATTTCCCAAAAAGTATTTTGTGTTTTCTTTCTAATATTTAAAAAAAAATATCCTTAATAATATGATTATTAAATGCTTAAGATATTTGTACTTTAAAAATTTAACTTTAATATTTGATTATTTATTGGTCCTATCCTAAGGCAAATTTATAATTCTCATTAATAGGTAATAAAACGGCATATATATTTTTTTATTAAAATAAGAAGATTTAATGTAATAAATTATATTCAAAAAATAATGGAAGGAAGGGGGTAAAATTGTATAATATTTATTCTTGCTTTTGTTCATTCATAATAATATTATTCCTTTGTATTTTATTTATAGTCACACGATTCGAAAAAAAAGTTAAATATGGAGATTCACTTGTTTTTAGTTGGTCAGTTTCCGAATATTTAGCACCTAATAGCTTTGAACCCCTTCTTCAAGTGAAATCACCAGATAATTATCCCAAATTAATAGATCTCACAATCGAAGGTAATGATTTTATGTTCAACATAAGCAAAGAGGTTCCAACAGGAATTTATAAAGTAATGATCGATGAAGTTCTTGTAGCAGAAATTGACTTAGAAGTGGAAGGTTAGTTAAAAAATAATCTATTTTTATATGCCATTTTTTTATTTGCACTAGTTAACTGGCTATGATATTTATTAAAGCGTGCCCCTATCAGAATTCGGCTAGTGGATTAAAAAACCTTTTCTCTGACATGGTTTAATTTTAGGAATTAGATCTCATCAAGAGTAAGTATCAAATACGCGATTTAGCTCAGCTATACGTTATACATCGCTAAGCGATAGCAAAGCAAAGCTATACAATCTAAAAATATCATTTCATAATTTAAGCAGCGCCATGCGATGTTTTGTTATTTTCGTGCTTGCTATAAAGGAGAGCTTTAGTAATGATATAGTCGCGAACCTATTTACTGGTCTAACCTTGATTATTTTTTTAAAATTAAATTTGGCGCATTTATGAGTGATATATTCCAAAAAATAGTGGAAACTGTTTGAACTAGCATAAATACATTTCAACGTAAGAGCTCTCTAATTTTCTATTATTATATAGTATTTAGCTATATAAAAATGTTTCAACTTACTAAATTAGGTGTTGAGCTCAAAGCATAATAAATTAAGTTCGCGCCGCTCTATTTAACTCTCTTTGTGTCCATTTATAGATATTTTTGACGAATTTTTATAAACACATATTAATTTTTTTTTCATAATTATTTAGGTGATATCGCGGATGCTTCAGCATGTAATTCCTACAACAGAAATGTCGAGTTTAATATAAGCGAATTAAATACGACTAAATCAGATTGGGATGCTTCAAGAGTTTACTATTTGAAGGATTACTCGATGTATGATATTGTTTTCAAAGTATATTCTATTTAAATGACAACAAGTTGACAGTAGGTATTAGATATAATAAGGAATACCTCGAGATGTACGAGTTCGTAATTCCACGACTAGGACCCATTTTCAGATTTAATGTGATTAACACATGTGCTTAAATTGATATACTTTATTTCTAGATTTAAATTTTAATTCGCTAATTAATGGCTAAATAGCAAAAAAAAAACAACTTTAAATTGATAATATTTTGCTATTCGCTTGGATATATTTATAGCTTTTAAAATGATTTTGATTTTAATTCGCTAATTAATGGCTAAATAGCAAAAAAAAACAACTTTAAATTGATAATATTTTACTATTCCTTTGGATATATTTATAGCTTTTAAAATGATTTTAATTTTGAATTAAACCTAATTCAATAAAAAATAATAATATTTGTTTAAGGCTGTGTCATAAATGCTTTTTAGAAAAAAAACCTCAAAATTTATAAAATTTTCTATAAATTAATAAAATTATGAAAACATGTCCTAAATCCTACATTATTTTTTTTTAATAATGAAAAAAATAAAAAACTGAAAAAAAACAAAAATATTAAATACAAAAAAACATAATTTACTTAATATTTTACTCACTAGTTCCCATATAAATATTTTTTATTAAAATTTATTAGATTCAAAAAAAAAAAATTTTTGTAAATAATGAAATATGATTTAGAACACCATTTAATATTTGCATTAAGAATAGCTTATTTTCCTTAATTTCTTCGAAATTTATAAATTTATTTATTAATATTTTTTAGATTTAGGACACAGCCTAAACAAAACTAATCATTGATTATAAGTATTAGTACGAATTTCGTAAATCGATTTTTTAAATATATATATCACGCTATAAATAGTAAAATAAAATCCTATTAAAATCTATCAGATAATATAAAATTTAATTTATTACACATTAGATTACATCAATATTTAAATAATTTGAATTTAATTTTATATTTTAAACTTATAATTTATCACAAAAAATTGTCTTATAGTTTAGAAATTCATAATTATAATGACTTTTAATTGAATTTAGGTAATTATTACGCGAAAGATGGAGAAATAATAAATATTCACATAGAATTTCCAATTGTATTCGTCAAAGAAATTTTTATAAGGGTTATTTTTTCAGTGTAATCTTGTATTTAGGTCGAAACAATATTTTATGATAATACATAGATCTTAAATGTTTTAATTTAATTCTTATTATAAAAAATGAGTTTATTCCAGCAATATCGATCGAGCATATTGGTAATTTTATTTTTACCTTTTATAATACATATATATATATATATATATATTCAAAAAATAATAATTTTTAACATTTAAATAGAAAATATCATTTCAATTCAAATTAAAATGCGTAATAAAAATAATATTATACAAATACACAACTCTGAGCTAATACTAATTTGTAAGCGAAATATTATTTGTAAATATAAATAATATTTAACGATTTTTTGAACAACTTTTAGCTAAGTTTAATGTTTAAAAAATATTGGAATGCCACGTCACTTAGTTATCGTTAAAATAAAATCTGAATTGCCTTGTTCATATCCTATGGACTCTTTGCCTATTAGTACAATTATTTATATGCGAATATTATATTTTATAAATAATATTTTCGCATAACCCTTTATGAGATTTATTAGTAGGAGATACCAAATAAATCTTGTCAATAAGCTAATGAATTGACTTTTGGGCACTTTCTGCCATAAGAAAGGTTGGTAAGGATAGAGTTCCCCAAAATGGCAATTTTTTGTATAAATTTTCCTTTGCATATTAAGCTCAATTTCCGATAATTTTTTTTAATATTCTAATCATATTAATATATAATATTGCAAAACTAGATTTCAAAGATCATAATTTATTAATGATAATTATTTACATTAATTTGTGAATAAGGAAGAATAGCTGCTTACAGAACGTAAGATAATATAATTCGAAAAATATTTGCGCTCACTTTAAAAAATGTAAAATATGAAGTATTTTATAATGGTAAATTAAAATGTTTAGCTAAATCAATTGTAAATATTATTATGAATAAATTCATAAATAAAAATTAATATGATAATTTAAATATATTATTTTATAAATCTTAATTTTGCAATAAAATATTTCTTTCACATTTAAATCTTCTACTCTTTGTATTCCTCCTTTGCGAAAGTTTTATGAGTATTATTTTTGTTAAATGAATGTAATGTTACTTTGATTTAATGGAGATGTGGTTTCAGATACTAATTAATTTTAAACAAGAGCTTTATCAAATATTGAATATAGACAGAAATATCAACATTCGGTAGCTTTAAAAATAAAACTTAATCCCAAAATCAAGGGAAGATTTCAAATATCATATGAAAACTACAGGCATACCATTAATCTATTTCACGTCTTAGGTATTAAAATGTATTGTACTGATATATAATAAATTTCTTTTCTTTCGCTTTTGTTCCTTTTGTTTTCTATCTATCAAGATCTTTTATCTCCCCGTCACTTATCGTTGACTTATATTTCCTCCTAAAGATTTTTTATATCCATTTTTAATATTCACACTATTCTCAACATGTTCTCATCTATATATAAATATTGAATTTCTAAATAAATCTCAAGGAATTATTGATAAATTTAGAATCTCAGAACATAAAAATCTCTCTAAATTTAAAATCTTATCATATTTTTATATTCAATAAATTAGTTAATTTCTATAATACCCTTATTAAAATACCAATTATTTCACAAAATTTTTTGATATCTATATAGCCTAGTCCCTAAATTTATATTCAAAACAAAAAAATAGATGTAGAGAAGCAATCGCTAAAAATAAAAGGGGGGCAAGAAATACAACAATACCTTTATATTTAAAAATGGGAAAGAAACGAAAAAAATAGAGGTAACCGAAACGGCTCGGTTTAAAGACGCGGGAATTCGAGAGATCATTTATAATATATTTGTGTATACTTGTATTTGATGGCATCTATGAATGGCTGCACCAGTCCTATCACTAGGATTTTATTTGGTCCTTTTCGAATTTGTGCTGACCCAAGGATCCTTAAATCTAATACTTCGAACTCATTGTTCAGGGTAGGTTTTTAATTGCAAAAAAATACACATATTTTATAAATAGACAAATTACAACATTTTGGGCCACCCTTAACACATAAAACTAAGTTTTTAAATCCAATATGTAGAGGGGTGCTTAGCCCTTATATTTAAAAAGAAGTCTGCTAAGTATTAAAAGCATGTATAAAAAATTTACCGAATCCAAGCTATTTTGTCGGCCTACCAAAATAATTCTACATTTTAAGGAATAAACCGGTATATCAATAGATATCTACAACTATAGTATTATTGGTTGGCATGATCATAATTTATTGCTATATTATTCTTTTTTTAATTTTATTTTTTGTAAAAGTGAATTTGATTAATGAGCCTTCAATCTGGGTAAAGTTGAAACTACCATCCTTCTAAACCATCTAATCTTCTGCCTCATTATTGATAAAAATACCGCTAACTTCTTCTTAAGATTGATATTATAGAATAATTTTAATGCTTGATTGTATTTATAACTATAAAATAAAACATAGTCAAAAAATTATAACTTATTTTGTAATTTTATAATCATTTTTGACTTTATACTAAGTTTTTTACATTTTTTTTATAATATCCCATGAAATTCGATAAAATTTTACCACAACTAGTTACAAGTTACTTTTTAGATAGAAACCCCCTATTATATTACCTTTGCAAAATGATATCTATAGACATCATAAATATATAACTTTCTAAAATTCTAAAAGAGAGTTAAACTTTGCAATAAAAATTAAATTGTTATTTTAATATTTTCATAAATTATATACACTTTCTCAAATTTCTTATCCAAATTTTATGTTTTAAATCTTAAATAGTTATTTATTATAAATATTATATGTGTAAATGCACACTACTGAAATCTCTATTAGGCAGAAATCTAAATATCCTATATTTAAAATTAGCTTAAATTTTATATAATTATTCCCTTATTTTATATTCCCCTTAGGAAACAATTTTAAACGGGTAAAAATTTGATTTAGTTGTAGTTGTGTATTGATATATATATATATATAGCAAATTTTACTCATGTTTGGGTTATAATTATAAAAATATACATATAATGCACAATTTGAGAAATGTTTCTAATGAAATTTTTTTTGAAGACTATTTATTTTGGTATAATATAGGGTGACTTATTTCTAATAAAAATAAGATGCCTCAACTAGCCATAATTTTTATTGGTTGTTATATCTGTTTATCCTTTAGAGAAAAGAATATCGTTCCTTCTTTTATTTGCTCAATGACTCAAATAGGTTTAAAACATAAATCATTGGTAATTGTTACTTAAAATATCATTACTCCCTATAATCCATATGTAAGAACAATAAATATTCAATGGATTCTTACGTCTGTTCTCTAATTTAAGGAATACTATTTGTGGTTTACTCTCAAATTTTTACAGAGCCAATTTATTTTCATGGAGAATTTATATATATTTCTTTCTATGATCAAAAAAATAATATATAATTTATCGAAGAGAATATTTTTCCTTAGGAAAAGCTTCGTCTCATGCTCCCATTATACCCAGTCTATTATTTTAAACTCATTTGTTCTTATATTAAAATTGTTAAGTGAATACTTAATAGAATTTTACGAGAGTTTATATATTTTAAAAATTAGATACTTTGGAGAGATATTACGATCTCAATGGAAAGAAATCAAAGATTTTTTGATGAAAGCAAATGGGGTTAATGCGGAAGAAGCGATGATAGCCGTAAATAATGAAAATGATAATGATTTCAAAATTAAAGATGAAGATGAATATTTATTTTTAGAGGTTAGGAGGATGATTAGAGAAAATATGATCATCGAAATTACATTTGGGAAGTACAAGATCTTGACCGTTACCCTTACTCCTATAGTTATGAAAAAATTATGATAATTAATTTTTTTTAAAAAAATTATGATAATTAATTTTTTTTAAAAAAATTATGATAATTAATTTTTTTTAAAAAATATCTTATTTATAATATAATCTACTTTGAAAAAACAATGGATGAGCCATCATTTAATTGTGTACATCTCCATAATCATTATAAAATTTATTTAGAGATATTATCAGCGTGTCTACATTATAACAAAATAATAAGACAACAGGCCTAGACATATATTTTTAATAGACTAAATCCTCACCTCTATTCCTGTTCGTGCAGACACTTTTAATAGATTGATGTTAACGAAGAATAATATATATAACAGAGCTTATTATTTCTAAATTTATTTTTCTAGAGGTTGTTATTCTAAAGAGCAAACAACGTTCCGCACTTTTGGTAGAAGATAAATACAATAGCTCAGAAATTGAATGAATAATCATTGAAGAATCCAATGAAATCAGGGACTCCATGCATCGCCTTCCTATAAAAGCAGGTGGCGAATTAGACGGATTGGTAGTTGTCAACCAAGGGCGCAAAATAATCAAGGCATGGTTCGTCATTTCTTTGGGTAATATTATAATAGATGCTTTTTAGTGGTACATCAAAAAAATATTAGATACTTTAATTTTAATTAATTATTTAAAGTTATTTAAAATAAAAGCTTTTTATAATTTATTTTATATTTTTAAAAAACTAAAAAATTATACAAGATTATATAACATATGATCCGATTTGAAGAAAATTTAGTAAATATCAATATAGAAATTATAAGTATGTGTATGAACGAGGTAAATGTAACAATACTTTAATTACTATAAATCTAATAATATCATAACACATTAAAGAGACTACTCAATTATCTAGTATATACTTATTCATTTAGTTAATTTTTAAATTATAAATTTACATATGACATATTTTTGGATTTCCTTAAAATTACAATTTGAATTTATTTATCTTAATAATTGTTAAATATTTCATAAACATTTAAATAAATTCCTTAATTATCTATATAATATTTGTAAAATTTTAATAATATGTAAAAAGATATAACATGTTTTTTAATATATGATAAATAACATTAAAAGAAAAATATTTTAACGAATCAATGAGTATTTTGTATGTATATGTGATATAAATTATATAATTTATTTTAAGCTCACTTCAAAATTTAAAATTTAGCCATAGAAATCTAAATTAGGCATTTTGCACACCTAAGTAATTATAATTAAAAAATATCTTAAAAAAAATTGTATCTATACTTAAATATATTTGTTAAAAGTTGTATCGGTATGCAGATCCTTTAAAAAAAATAGATATAGAAACATTTTTAGACTATGTATATGTAGCTAGAACTTATTAAAAGGATATTATTTCATAATTATATAAAAATAGTCTAGGCTATCATATTTATCCAATCATGTTTTTTATACCAATATTTATAATAACAAATTCATCCAACAATATTTTTTTGAATCGTTATACTATTCCATGTAAAAAATATATATTGTTAAAGATCAATGCTCATATTCACGCAGAAATTTGTAAGTCTATAAAATCAGTTAATTATATATTTGAATATGTTTATAAGTTTATGTAGAAATTCTTTATCATTATGGATTTACAAATTACTATTGTGGAAACCAAGAAAAAAACGATAAAACATTATCATTTTTAGAATGCGTTATATTTATCCTAATTCTGGTGAAAGATTCTTCCATCGATTATTACTACTTCATGTAAAGAAGGTGATGAGTTTTGCTAATTAGAAAACTGTTAATGGAGATATTGCGTACTTTTAAAGAGGCAGATTTTAAAATAGATTTATTATTAGATGATACAGAAAAGAAACTATGCTTAGAAGAAGGATCATTGTATTAGCGTTCATAACTTAAGAGCATGTTTGCCTTTATCTGCATATTTTTGTCTGAAAATCCTACCCATATTATTTTAAAAATATATCAATTTTACTTATAGATTTCATAGTTGCTCATATCTCATTAGATAAGCAAATTCATAATTCCATAATCAAATAATATAATAAATCTCTGATTCACTTGCCATTCTTGATAAGCTATAGCTTATATAATTTTATTTTGGCTCTGAAGTCTTCGTGTATGGAAATCTGCAGAAAGGCTAGTTATAGTGAGTGTATATATATATAATAGATCAAATAAAGTAAATGTGATCATTATTTAAATATTACATACATTTAAATTAATGAATGATTGAATAAAAGTTTTCAATAACCTTAACCAAATGTCTCCTTATCGTTAGCAGTCCTGCGATTTGACTTCCATTTCTTAATATATGGATAAGTCAAATGACTGAGAAAATCCTTTTAACATTTATCATGATAATTGGAAATATTTATTATGTAACTTGCAAGCCACATTATAATGAAATTTATAAAGTAAAAACTGGCTACACATTTGGCAAGATACAAGGAATTACTAATTCGTTTAATTTTCAATTTCCCTAAACTAATGTGAAGATCTGCTAGTGCTAGCTTCATTTTTCTAAATATTCCATACAGATAAGATATCATAAAAAGTGTAAAATTTAATATATTATTGCCAATTATTATAGTTATCTTATCAGCTTTGATCTTAACCTATTTGTTATATAGTCTATTAAAGAAGCAGTAATAAATTGATTTCCTTTGAGGCTGGAGTGCCCTTTGTTTTCTATGAGATTTATTAATCCAAACTTATTTATTTACCAATCTATTTAACATGTTCTCTTTTATAAATAATTAATAAAAATATTTTAAAATTAAAGGAGATATAGAATTTACCGAGGATGTCCTTAAACACTTTTAGAGGACCAATCGTTCGCTTTATAGATTTATCAGCTTTATACAAACAGATAGTTCGTGTCCAATATATAACAAATTAGATAATTCATATAGAAGTATAGAATCTTATAAAACAATGCAAGATCTAATATGAATTCACAGCTTTCTAATTTAGTGGACCACCCTGTTTTTAGATTCAGTTGAATATTTAATATTAGCTATAAATAGCCACATAATTATTCCAGCTTCTTTTACACTACTAAGACCTGATAGACACCCATTGTACATCAGGTGCTCTACCAATCTTCAACAACTGGATTCTTAAGTTAGAAGGTATTTATCTAAAGATTTTGAATTGGGCCTAAATTGCTTTAAAATGATTAACGCAAGATGGCTATTTACCATGATTTAAACTATGACAGGGTGCAATCGTTCGATATAGTGTGCAAAGGCGTGTTGCTATACTAGATTTTACACCAGTCCTAAACTGGGACCACCGCTAACAAATAACATCCAATTGGCAAGAAAATTACAGCTAACCTGGCAGATTCAAAAAGAACCAGCATGGTTTGAACTGTCTCCTCTACATAAATATATATATAATCATCATCATAAAAGGACCCGAATATAAATTTTACGTAAATAATCAAAGTCGATTTATATGACACATGCCAATTTCGTTGATCTCGTTCTGCTCCTAAAAATAAAAGCTTGCTATAACTTATACAATGTCATTTCCTTATTAATATTGGTTCCATTTTTTCTTAAGAAAACGATAAAAATTTTACAGATTTTGTTTATAAAATATTTTTTACCATGTTAATCTCATGATAAAAAAATATTAAAAATTAACCTAAATTCCATTATAAAAATTTTTTTAAAATTCTTTGGAAGAGCGTACCGTGCAACCTATATTTTGAAATAAATATTTTGAAAATAGAAGCTGTGTTTTTTTTTCAAAAGTGTCCCTCCACCCAGACTACAGGCCTGGATTTCATATTTCATTTCTTAGATTTAATATATTGTTTCTCAATTTGTCTTAAAACATCATATTAAGAAACATAAAAAAATAG
>NC_088777.1:2245960-2357473 GCF_954871325.1 Gordionus sp. m RMFG-2023
CTGATGTAATGTAGATGAGTATTTAGCATTTTTACCATAATTATTGAAAAGAAAAGCATAGCCCTAACAAATTATGGATCAATGTGCAGCCTAATCTAGCGTTGTTAAATAATCTAATTTTTGCGACTCCAAAACGGGTAAGTCAAATTGATTTAGATCTTTGTTGAATCTCAATTTAAAGGTTTAACTCATTTATTTTGATTTCACATACCATATAAAGCAAATTGAGCTTCCTAGATTTAAAAAGAGTTATAATAATTATTTATGTGATATCTAATATATTTCGATTACCTCGTAATGCAGGAAGGTAAGATACCAGAATCAATGGTAAAGTGGTCAAATTAAAATTTGAACACAACTTTGTTTTATTGAATAAAATACTAACATAATTATTTATTAATGAAAAACTAACCAATATAATATATGGGATATAAAAAATTTATCAGAATTGCCACATTCTATGTGTCAATTATAGACACTTTAAATTTTAATTGTTTTTTTTAAACCTTTATGATTGTTTCTTTAAATTTTCATATAACAAACAAGCTATTTATTAATGTTCCTTTAAAAAACAACTTATTTAGATATTGAACTGACGTTATTAATTTAACCCTATTTTTTTTTAAACTTTAATCAGTAAAAGCATTATCCTTTAACCTATCACTTTCAACGGAGATAATTATTACGATACAAGTCGCTGTTGCATGAACGTCCAGTAATTTTTATTTTATAACCAATATACTTAAATATATTAAATCATTACGATAAATAGATCTGCAAAGTTAAAAAAAAATTCAAATTATGTCAAAACTAGTATACATTATTTTTCAAAAACATCAAATTTTTAGATCTTTAACCTGTAAGGCAAAAAATGTGTTTATGTTAACTTTGTTACTCTGTCAATAGTTTAGTTCCCGACCTCACTTACTTATCGTTTCAGAGTTTTTTAATTAAGTTTTTGAAATTTCATAAAGAGATTGAGATGGGCTCAATATTTGAAATTAATTAATTTTTTTTTTAATTTTAAATTCTTGCAAAATTATATATATATTTTTTTTTGCAAAACATATCTTAGTCCTTAGATAATAGTATAATAGTGGGATTTACAGTTACCCTGGAAAATAACCAGTGATTACACTTTCCCACATTTCACTATTTCTAGTTTTTCTAGAAGTTTACATCATTTATTTTTTTATATTAAGACAATTTATCATATTCTTAAATAATTACGATTACAAATATTAAATACCTGATAAAGAATTTTCTTATGATAAATTGACATGCTTAAAACCAATCCACATACTTATCCCTAGTAGGGAAAAAATATCTCCGCCCTATAATTTACCCACCCTGAAACTCTTTCCCATATCCTCGTATGACCAACCTTTCACAATGTAAAACTAAGGATTAGATGATTTACCACACTGCGCTATTCCTATAATAATAAATAAGGCCGATTTGGCTACCATACACTCCTTACCGTTATATTACTTTAATATTTTTAATTAATAAATTGCAACTCTATGGCATCTATGAATGGCTGCACCAGTCCTATCACTAGGAATTTATTTGGTCCTTTTCGAGTGTGTGCTGACACAAGGATCTTTGGCTCTACTCTTAGAGAATCCATTTCAATTTATTTTTAAAAATCGTTAACATAAATATTCAAGTCTCAGGATTTCGTTGATAGAAGTTTTCAATCCTTTGTATCATTTTTGACAAAATATCGAGTTGGCCGTATTTAAAAATCGATACAAGAATTCACGATCACTACTCTATTTCGAAATTCGAGTTGGTATAGTAAAGTTAAAAAAATATATATACAATATTTGCAGATTAAAAAGAGAAAATTTTTTTTATAAAAATAAATATATACTAATTCATTAAAAAGATAATTATTTTCTATGTTAATATTGAACTATTAGGTTCTCTAAACATAAAATATATGAACAAAAAAAAATACCTAATTAAATATAATATTAAGTTGGTTTTTGGTCGATGTTACGGGTGGGTACTCGGGCTTCATTATCGGGTCGATGGTCGGGTCAATAGATTTGACCAATCAGATTGATCCATTTTCATTTTTTTCCACCAAAAACCGAAGTCTCGGTTCGTGTATAACAAATCATTTAACTGGCCACCCAAGAAACATATGCCACATCACTATTAATAGACTGATTCGTGTCTATGGCTAAATAATTTAACTTTCATAATAAATACTTCATATTTTTTCAAACGGATTTCGCTTAAATAAAAAATAATCAAAAATTATAAATATAAAAATTAAAGCAGATTAAATAGTTATATTAAATTTGATAAGTAAGTTATATTTCTAATTCAAATTATTAAAGTTTGTGATATAATGAGATGTGATGTATGATGTGTAAAACAATATAAAACAATAGAATTAGATTAATAAATTTATTGTTTTATACATTAGGTGGGGGGGGGGGGTGTTTAAGTTAAATTTCAGAATTTATTATATTTCGAAAGAAAGAATTGTTAAGAGAAAACAATAAATTTATTTAAAAGATTGTGTATAAATTTTATGGGGTCAAGTTAAAAGTACAAATATTATATTGTTTGATTTTACGATAATAATATACCCAATGTATGAATGTTTTTAGATACTAAAAAAAAAATTTTTTTTTTAATTTTTAGAATAGCAAATAAAAGCATAAAAAGTATAAAAAAAATATTAAAATTGAAAATGAGAAAATGTGAAAATATGGGTTTTTTGCTAGATGAAGAATAAATTGAAGATCATAACACCAGGGATGCATATAACTCAGTGGCTTTGTCATCATTTTAATTTCAAGAGATGATCATTTTAATATATATATGGGAGGAAGAGAAGTGGATAATAAAGATATTTAAATGTGGAATTAAAAATAAATACATTTTTTATCTTTGATCATATTGTCAAAAAAATTTTTTATCTATGAATATCCAAATCAGCCTCTCTCCGTTTACAATATACTATAATAACCATATTCATTATGCCAAGTTATAATCATATTTAAAGCATTAATCTATTCCAAACTCAGCTGATTAATTTTTTTTTTTAAATCTAAGTTTTACAAGATATTATTCTAAAGGAGTAGTCTGACTTAGAACATACCAGAGAGATTGAGCATTTGTGAGTAAATATTGAAGAGCATATATTATGTATATTCATCTATTATTTTAAAATATAAAAAATATTTAGAAATTGGTATACAACTTATAAGAAGACATTAAATTTTTTAATGTGATAACGTTCAAAATATCTAAATTTTTAGAATTGATTTTGAAACGTTCTATTTTTGGCCTTTAAACTTCAATTGTAGTAACCACAAAATACCGCCAAGTCGCTATAAGACGCTGATTTATAAAATGCATATTCTTAAATTTTACAGTATGTTATTCTTTAGCTATACGCATCGCTTGAATGCTCTCACTGTATTCCGCGGTTACTAAATGTTCCTTATTCAAAATAAACTAATAAGTAACCATAAACTTATAAATATATTTTTTTAATTTCTCAGCTAAAACTTATATAACATCATTAAATTTCATTAAGGACAAAATATATAAATTATATAAATTGATATTATTGACATTATCGTATCATATTCTTGAAGAAGGTTATGGCTCAACTTAAAATGTAAAAAATAATAATAATAATGCAAATTGGCAGCTTTACATGTATATTTTTTTCTTCCGTATATAGAATGCGATTTGGATAAACTCAGAGACTAAAATATTATTAAAGTGTTTAAGATTTATTTATTATTTTCCTAGACGAATAGAAGAATTTATTAACACGTCTAAATGACAGAAAATTCATTAGCCAGCCAACATCAAAAATTTATCCCTGCCCTCCCCACCCTGCTAAGCAAAAAATTGCTCCAATATGCCACGATGCTCCTGCTCCATTTATAATAGTTACATAATTTTAATATAAAAAAATATATGACACACTATTTATAACCTCACAACAAAATCTTATTTGAAACTTTTTCAGACATCATAATTAAGGCGTGTAAAAATAAATAAGCATTAGTTGATAATAATCCACTAGTTTTTACTAACCGCAATCTAATAAAATTAGCCATGAGGAGTGTATAAATTCAAACTTTATTAAAATATTATCTGTATTTAAGAGTTACAAATTATTTTCATTTTATCTAGATATAATTTGAAAAATTGTTTTTTTTTCAATTAGAATCTTTGCATATTTTAGGAGGAGGAAAGAGGTGGAGGTGTTACTAAGTAGGCAATTCATTCAGAAAACAAGAACCTGGAAAATTCAATATATAATTTAACAGAGTTAAACACATTTTATTTAGGTGATAAATCTCAAAGAGGCGTATCTGGTTATAAAAAGAAAATTGTATATTTATATATATATACATTTAAATATATATATATAACAAAATATCGCCTCAGAACAGCAAAAAAATATAAACATTTATAATATAATTTATCACATCAGGTAGAAAGGTTTGGACATTTATTAACGAAATCTTTAATAACATTTTTATGACTAAAATATTGAGTTAATTGTTTTTAAAAAATAGAGCATTATAACAACACTAATCCCAATAATAAATTTATTTATTTTAAATATAAGAGAGAAAAGCATTGTGAAAAATTCTACAATTTTTACTTTGTAGAAAAAGCGCAGATTTTAAATGCGTTATTTACGATTTTGTTGTTAAATTTTATTATTTAAAGCCCCCCCCCCCCAAAAAAAAATTTTTTTTTTTGATTCGACTGCATTAATATTAGTAACACTTGGTCTTAATTGCCAGGATTTAGTTTGGAAAGGGTTAGAGGAGGGTTTAAAAAATATATATAAATTTGGATAGTCCTTAGTATAAGTGAGCAGTTCTAAGTAGAAGCGATCAGGGAATATTTTTTATCGTCATACAAGTTAGGGTACATCTTTCAAATAGGTGTTAATTATATAGCTTTTTGACTGCCATTTTAGAATCACAGTCTTTTTATGGGAACATGGGCCTATGCCTACACACGTTTTAAATAAAAAATATAATTATTTATAACGAAGAAAACCTCAATGATGCCTCGCATCAAGAATTAATTATTTACGGAGAGAAAATATAGCGTAGAGGTGATACATGTGAATGGCAAGAATAAATGTTTATCACTACAGTCTACAAACTTAGAAGTACCAGGGTACAGTGGACTGTGGACTGTGGAAGAAGAAAAGGTGTTTAAGAATTATAATAGGATAATAATTTCTATATTTTTAGCCCTCTGAGCCAACTATCAGCCGGCTAAAAAATCTGCTAATAACCAAAAACTATCACTTTGGGCCTCGGGGGGTTAAAGATGTAGCAGCTCAAATTTGAAAGAAACTAATAAAAATTAAAACTCCTTAATGTTAACGATTTTTTCCGTCAGGCGCCTGAAAGTTGAGCCGAATTAGCCTTCATTTACCCATCACTCAACTATATTAAGAATACAAAAAGCTAACTAGCAGAAATACTTTGGTGTCCTATGATGTGTATTAAATTGTTGTTTTTGTTATTTTTTGTAAAATGTTTATTTTTTTTTATTATTATATAATTTGATATTAATTTGAATAATAAATGATGATTTTGATTTTTGGATACTAAATAAAAGAATAAAAAGATTTCGATATTTTACTACTTCTAAAATTACATTACAAAAATGGCGCAGTCTATGAAAAGTCTAACGGATTTAAACCTGTGTTACAAAGATTGGTACAACGTATTTCAAGAATTTAAAAACACACAACCTAGTTTAACCTCATCACAAGAAAAATCTTTGTTATTAACAACAATAGGGTATGATATTTACAAAATACTTGTAAATTTATGTACACCTGATAGTCCTGGAATAAAAAGGTATAAGAAATTAGATATCTGCAATAGGCCCGGCCCGTACCCGGGTGGATGTCAAAATAAACAAGAACGATATAAGATTGGGATTGGATACTGGAGCTGGGGTCAGTATAATTAACGATTTAGATTGGAAAAATAAACTTAATCAATTAACAAATTGCGTTGCTAAAACTTTAAAGCAATACAAGAATCAATATACTATTGTTAGGTCAGACTGTAGTAAAAGTACAATATAAAGGGCGAACATTAGAACTACTTCTCATAATTACAAAAGGATGTACCAAAAATCTAATTAGAAGAAGTTGGATAACTAAATTTCCCAAAATGACTGAATTACCTGAAAGGACCATACAAATAAATAATATTAATATAGAAATGAATTTCCTCAATTATTTACCAAAGAATTGGGTTGCTTGAAAGAATTTAAGGCACAAATATATATGAAAAACGAGAAACCAATTTTCTGTAAATCACGTCCCGTACCATACGCATTAAAAGATAAAGTTGAAGAAGATTTAGATAGATTGCAAAAAATAGGAGTAATAGAGAAAATTAATCAATCACTTTATGCATCACCCATAGTAATTGTTGAAAAGAAAGATAAAACATTAAGAATTTGCGGGGATTTTAAAAGAACTATAAATCAAAATATAAATATTGATTAGAGGATTATTTAAATACTAGTATAAGCCCGTCAAAAATGACGGGGAATGAAAATTTTCTTCTTACTTTTATGCATGTTACCTGTAATTTGAAAATAATATCCAATTTTTATTCTTCTTATCCCCTCATCCCTTCAGGCCAGGTTTAATCCATTAAAACTAAGTGCTATGGTTTGAGTAAAAATAAATTTAAGGCTTACTGATTACTTATACCTAATATTTAATATTAAAAAAAATTCCCAGGCAAAGTCCAAAGCCATATTAATTATGAAAAATTCTTCCAAGCCCATTGAAAGATCATAATAATTTTGGTAGTTAAGAACTGAAATAAAAATTTAAATAATCATAATGAATTTAAAAATACAATCAAAATTCAGATTGGTTTTTTGATCAGGTCAAGCCCAGGCCTGCAAAAAAATTTGTTTTGGGCCAATGTCTGACCTATAATTAATAATAAAAAAATTCTCAAGCGTCCAAGCTCATAATAATTTTGAAAATTTTTCCCCAAGCCCAGCCCAATATAATTTATAAAAATATTTTCCAAGCCCAGCCCAACCCATAATAATTTTATAAAAAAAAATTCTCAAACCTAGCCAACCGATAGTAATTTAAATTTTTTTTCCAAGCCTGGAGATAGGTAAATCTCTAAAAATTATATCTATATTTTAGTCTATTTTAACCCAGCTCACCCCAACCAAGGCCAACCCATTAAGACTAAGAAGAGTGAATACTATTTTTTTGAATAAAAATATATTTAAATTAGATTTTACCTGAGGGCCATATAAATATTCTATGTTAAATATTACACCTATGCCTAATATTAAAAAAATTCCCAAGCCAGGTCCTCGCACTTGGTTTTCTCAAACCCGCAAAGACCATAATAATTTTGATAGTTGAGGACTGAAATAAAATATATAAAAAGTCACAATGCATTTAAAAATACAATCAGAATATGAAAGTTGCATGGGCCTTGGTTGATCAGGCCATGCGATGTCTTCATAAAAATTTTCAGGCCAATTTCTAGCCCATATTTAAAATAAAAAAATTTACAGGAATCTTAGACTATAAAAATTATGAAAAATGTTTCTCAAGCTAGGTCCAAGTCCATATTAATGGTGAAAAATATTTCCCAAGCCCAGGAAAACCCAAATAATTTATTTTGATCCAGAAAATATGGTCTGATGTAAGGGGTTTATAAGAATTAAATCTGTCTAATTATAAAATTAACAACAAATGAATTAAATATCTGATTTACCTATGATTCTACTGGTGAGCTCCTGATATTTATATGAAATTCATGAATACATATTAAAGTACCATTCTGAAAATATGTTCATCCTTATTTAAATTTTAAACAAACCAAATGATTTATTACTTATTTACAATTTATAAAATTAAATTTAAGAAATTGTTATTAAATTACAAAAGAAAAAATTAAAAGATATGTCTAAGTTAACAAATAATAGGAGGTAAACTTCATTCATTATATTAAAAATGTCAACTATTAATTAATTTATGAAAGTTGCATGGGACATGGTTTTTTGATCAGGACTGGCTATCTGCAAAAAAGACCAATCTAAACCCATATTTAAAATTCAAAAATCTTAAAGCACCTCTATTTTAAATTTTATCCAATATGATTTCCATCACATTTTTAAATTTTGATATATCTAATACATGCTCACAGTATATATTGCAACAATTTTACCTCTTTTACTCTTAAATTTTAATATTTATATAAAATTTATTAATAAAGTATATTTAATGCCATACACACAAACTAAATAATTACCCTTCAACCCATGGTTTTTTGATCAGGCCTGGCTATGTCTGTAAATAAAATTTCAGACCAATCTATAACCCATAATTAAAATTCAAAATCTTAAAGCACCTCTATTTTAAATTTTATTCAATATGATTTCCATCACATTTTTAAATTTTAATATTTCTAATACATGCTCACAGTATACATTGCACCAATTTTACCTCTTTTACTCTTAAATTTTAGTATTTATATAAAATTTATTAATAAAGTATATTTAATACCATACACACAAACTAAATAATTACCCTTCAACATCTATATAATTAATATTATATACGTAAAATAAAAAGTTGAGGAGGGCTGCATTGAAAGAACCTCTGCCTTCCAATCGTGAAGTCGCAAGTTCGAATCCCGATGGCAAAAAAAAATTAAAAAAATAAAAATTAACATTACACTATATAGTCTCCTTGAATTTTAAATACATTACGGAGATACGAAAACGATCATCATGTGATTATGGAGATTATATATATTAGATGAAGACTACCTTTTGGTACATCGTCTTCTCCAGCAATATTTCAAAGAGCCATCGAGAATTTATTAAAAGGTTTTGAAGGAGTAGCTTGTTATTTAGATGATATTATAATAACCGGGAAAAATAGAGAGAAACACGAAACAAATTTAAAAAGATACTAAAATGTCTAGATGAAAATGGAATCAAGCTAAAAATAGAAAAATGTAAATTTTTCAAACATTATGTCGAATACTTAGGACACAATATTTCAAAAAACTGGATTACAACTATTAAAAAACTGGATTACAACTACCGAAAAAAATACTGAGTCAGTAAAAAAAGCACCAGAACCAACAAATTTGAAACAATTACAGTCATTTCTAGGGTTAGCAACATACCATTCAAAATTTATTTCAAATTTTGCAGCCAAATTATTAGAAAAAGCAGTTGTTTGGAGATGGACTAATAAATGCAAAGACGCGTATAAAAAAATAAAGCCAGAAATAAGTAGTACTCTAATATTACAACATACATTATGATCTAAAATTACCCATTATATTAGCAACAGATGCATCAGCCATAGGAATTGGGGCAGTAACATCACATATAGAAGGGTGTAAGGAGAGACCAATTACATTCTTCAAGAACGCTAAAGCAGCTGAAAAAAATTATAGCCAATTAGAAAAAAAAGCTCTAGCCATCATATTTGGGGTTTCAAAATTCAAAGAAAATATTTAGAAAAGAGTTCACATTACAAACAGACCAAAAGCCATTAATGAGTTTATTTCATCCAAGAAAAGTTATATACCAACAGCATCTACTGCCAGAATACAAAGATGAACTTTATTATTAGCAGGTTACCAATATGAAAAAGAAGCCAAAGGTAGTAGACAAATGCTGACATGCTAGCTAGATTACCCATAAAGGGAACTCTAATATCAAAAGAAGAAACGTTAAAACAAATCATGTGGTAAAAACACCTTTAAATGTATGCGAAATTGAACGAGAAACAATGCGAGATGATATACTTTCTTACAGATATACAATAGAGATGGCCAATAAACTATGATGCATGTTTAAAGGAGTATAACCAAAGGAGAGAGGAAATAACAACAGAGAGAGGTTGTTAGGTTGTTTATTATGGAGAACCAAAATGATAATATCACAACAATACCGAAACAACATGTTGGTTAGACATAATACATCAAGGACATATCGGAATGGATGTGAGCACAACAATATGCGTGGTGGCCTAATATAAACAAAGATATAGAAACATGTGTCGAAAAATGTAGAGAATCCCAGGAACAACACGATTTGCCTCAAAAGACAGGTTCAAAATTGGCCAAAAACACCAAAAGCATGGCACCGAGTACATATTGAATATGCTGGACCATTTCAAATTCATTATTGGTTGGTAGTGATAGATTCTAGTTGCTGGCCAGAAATAATTCCCATGACTAGCATTCATCTAAAAATATTATTGCGAGGTTCGATTTCTAAAAATTGTTTCTAATAACATATCCCAATTAGCAAAGATTTCAATGATTTTTGTGTGAAAAACGGACAAACGGCATGACTGAACATTTAGTTCGAACTTTTAAACAGGGTATGAATAAAAGGAATGAGAGGGATTTAGAAACCAGTCTAGCTATTTTTCTCTACAATCACAGGAATACACCAGGGACAGAAATTGAACAAAGTCCCGCTGAAATACTACTAAAATTTAAACCTAGAGGATTGTTAGATCAAATATTCGAACGGGGGAACAAAAAGCAAAGTTAGAATACTACAATCAAAAATTCCAGATAAATGAAAAAGTTTGGTCGCGCCTTTACAATAATAAAGACTTTACAATAATAAAAAAAATGGGAAGAAGCCATTATTAAAGGCATACTCGGATCTCAACGTTATGAAGTATATTTTGCCGTGAATTACGGTTAGTACTTCACAAGAAAGGTTAATTCTTTGAATTCTCATTGAGACTTGTAATGGACCAATTATGGAAAAGAACCGAAATATTAATTGAAGAATACGAATTAGAAGAGAGAACTGAAGTAGAAGAGAAAATCGAAGAGATAGTAAACAAAGAGATAGACAAAGTAGTAAACAAAGAGATAGTAAACAAAGAAATAATAAACAAAGATATAGTAAACAAAGAGGATGCAATAAAAAATAACTATGAAATGAATTTCAAGGAGAGGAAGGAAGAAACAAGTCAAGATTGATAAAAGGATACGATCGAAACCAAATAGACTGGGGATAAATAATGCGTATTAAATTGTTGTTTTTGTTATTTTATGTATATGTTTATTTTTTTATTAATATATAATTTGATATAAATTTGATAAATAAATGATGATTTTGATTTTGGATACTAAATAAAAGAACAAAAAGATTTAGATATTTTATTACTACTAAAAATACATTACACCCTACAATACAGACACGCCTGTAAGCATATACTATGATGCGTCAGAAACCAGGCTAGTGGGTCACGTTTTTTATAAAATTTATAATGTCAGATGGGGGCTAACGTTTCGCTTTTGGGTCTTAGCACGTTATCATTGCCGAAAATTTCTTTGCTCCTACAGACCGCAATGGTGTTTTTTGAAAGATTTGCCGTTCATAAATAGCATGTGATTTATCTTGCAGAAAAATTATTTATTTATTTATACAGAGAACGACATACTTGCTATAATAATTTGACAAATAGAGGCCTGTGAAAAATTAAGAGTTATCGGTTGGTGCAATAGGCACTTGAATCAGTTGAACTAAAATTATGAAATTATTATATCGTATTGGAAGTTACAGTATATACAAGATGCATTATCACTTTTAAGTAGAGGAGTAGAGGACGCGTCATAACACTTACAAAATCAGAGAGATCCAGACTGTGCTCACGCACAGGAAAAAAATATGTTAAGTTAAGCTATACTGTCAAAAACAATCAACAGAATAAAGGGATTATGAATTAGAAAAACTTAAATATCAAAAAAATATATAATATAATATTTCGAGTTTGAAATGATTTATGCAACTTCATAAAACCTTGGATAGGATGTCAGGGAAATGGTCTCAGAATTCGTGAATTCCCATAATTCTAAGGTAATATAATATTGAAGAGGATTATTGATTTGTCAGTATAAGTGTCGTAATTTTTTAAGGGATCAGAACAATCCGAGATCATCACGGGTTTTAAAGGGATAACTAAAAAATTAGAGTTTAAGTTAAGGAATGATAATACGGTATTATCACGTTTTAATCGTGATAAAGAGGAATCTTATTTTAAAAAGCGTTTTCCGCGCGTTTGGCTTTATTTCTTTTTAATTTTATTGTTATTTATTAATTTTCAATGTTTTTTGGCCTTGTGAAATATGATTTATCTAATATAGGGTATCAATCGATAGCTAATCAAAAGATCTATTCAACTGGATGTCAATCTCTACCCTTTAATGGGCGGGTCTAGGCCTGGGGGGTCAGGAATATTTTTATCAAAATTAAATATCGATATGGGTATCAAATAATAGCTAATTTTAATATCTTTTGACTGAAAGTCTTCATTCTTGGTCTTGATGAGTATGACTTAGTCTGAGGGGTGGATTAGGGAAGAAGGGTTGTAAAAAGTAATTTTTTTTTGATATGGGAATCAAATAAAAGGTAATTAAAATATTTATTTATAGAAATAACAATAATCACTTATAGAGGGCGGGTCGGTCTTGGGGGGTCAGGAATATTTTTATCAATACAAAATATCGATATGGGTATCAAGTAAGCTAATTTAAATATCTTTAGATTGAAAATATTCTTTTTTTGTCTTGATGGTAAGACTTGGTCTGTAAGGGGGGGGGGGGGAGGTGTATGGAGGGGGGGGGGTGTAAAAAAAATAATTTTTGATATGGGTATCAAATAAAAGGTAATTAAAATAGTAATAATAATAATCCTTCATACCGGGCTGGTTTAGGTCCTAAGGTAGTGGAGGGGTGAGGAATATTTTTATCAATACTAAATATCGATAAAAGCAGGGGTTAAATATAGTCATTGCTTTTTAAAAACTAATTGTAGCCTAATGATAAAATTATTTGCTAGCAACTTAATCCAATTTGTAATATTTTTAAATCTCAAAATTTTGGCTATATTTAAAGCCATCGATTCACAAATTTTAAAATGACATTATAAATTTTTCTTATTGCAGTTATAAATTATTACACTTCTTTGTAAGCAAATCATCTTCTCTATTATTATATTTTTCTTCAAATCAACACATATTTTATTGATTTTGATAATTGGAATTCAAAATTTAATTTTGAACAATTAATTATTTATTAGTTACACAAATAATATTTAAGGGACATTTTGTGGAACAATTAATGCCATTTTTAAAACTTTGACATCTCTTATTGTTGCAACTTTTTTTGGCAATTGCAAATTTACTTACAATTACCATAAGAAGATGCACCTCTTGGTGCTTTTATTATGATGGTCTTATTAGGAATGGTCGTAAATTTTATTGAATATGAACGTTCGTTTTTAAAAATTGGGAATCAATTTTTCACCAAATTAGTTATACCCATAATTTTTCGCTCTCCATTTGGATAATTTCGGCATCAATATTTTTGGGGAATAGATTTGATCTATCATTTTTATTTATTGGGATCAGTTACGTGAATCCCCAATGGGAAAATTTTATTTTTTTCATTTTATTTTTGTTAACATTATTTTGCTTATCTCTATTTATTAAATATGCAATAAACGATGGTAGTCTTGCTAAAATATTTTCTATGCTATTTGCTTATTGAGTTTGTAGTATTTTTATCTTACCATAATATTGTGTTTGCCAATTTTATATTTCGTTCTCTCCAAAAGAATATATTCAATATTGTAAAATGATTCGGACCAGACCTCTATGAGTGATTATAATTGTTACAATAAAAAAATATTTTAATTACCTTTTATATGATGCCCATATTAAAAAAAATTATTTTTTTGTCCCCCACCCCTTCATCCACTCTCCAGACCAAGTCATACCCATCAAGACAAAAAATGAATACTTCCAATCTAAAGATATTTAAGTTAGCTTTTATTTGATACCCCATATCGATATTTCGTGTTGATAAAAATATTCCTGACCCCCCAAGACCTAGACCAGCCATCTCTGAGTGATTATTATTATTACAATAAAAAAATATTTTAATTACCTTTTATACCCATATCAAAAAAATTGATTTTTACAATTCCCCCTCCCTCTATCCACCTCCCAGACCAAGTCATACCCATCAAAACCAAGAATGGAGACCTTCAGTCAAAAGATATAAAAATTAGCTATTATATGATACCCATATCGATATTTTATTTTAATAAAAAATATTCTTGACTCCCCAGACCTAGACTCGCCCATTAAAGGGGTAGAGATTGACCTCCAGTTGAATAGACCTTTTGATTAGCTATCGATTGATACCCTATATTAGAAATCTTATTTCATAAGGCCAAAAACATTGAAAATTTATAAATAACAATAAAATGAAAAAGAAATAAAACCAAACGCGCGTAAAACGCGTTTTTAATTAAGATTCTTCTATATCATGGTTCAAACGTGATTAATATAGCTATTTATCCTTTAAAAAATTGAATTCTTAAAGGGATCCCTTTAAGACATATGATGATCCCGGATAGTTTTGATCCCTTTAAAAATTACGACATATATAAATTGAAAGCACTGGTTAGTTCATATTAGATTGTCTATTCGAGTGAGCAATATAATATCGAATATAATGTTAAATGCATTTAAGAGACCTTTTCGTTCTGTTTGAAGTAATAAAAAAAAATGTATAACCGATATCCGAATATAGTTCACAATATTAACAATTCAATTTTAAACTGAATGACCTATAACCAATCATTTTAAGCCCCTAACGTGCAAAAATTAAAACTGATTTTAAACTTTGTTAACTTCTTCGTAATTTTTATATTCGAATTCTCGTTTATAAGTGATCATGTATTTTATACATATCAGGGTGAGATATAGAAGAATTTTTTTTTTATTAACTAAAAATGATTTATAAGATCGGCAAAATTTTTGATTGGAGGGGGGAGGGGGTTGGTTAGGGGAATGGTTGGGAATTTCCCGCTTATCTCCCCCGCCTCCGCCTCCGTCTACGCATATGTTTTACTATACAACAACAACTAAAATACCATTATAAAAAAAAACATTTTGAATTTTTTGGAAAGAGTAAGGCTTGAATTATCTAATTTTTGCGAAATATTTGTTTTTTTATTATAAAAAGATCAAGGCTATTAAAAAAAAATTATTTTTGCAAGGCCACAACATATAGCCCATGATAAAATACTGATTTTAAATTTTAATAAAATTGCCATCTGAAATAATAAACAAATTATTATAAATTTAAGTTTTATTTTTATGAAAAAAAGTACCTTTTAAAAATATATTTTTGTCTTAAATTTGTCTAATGTATTTTTATTTTTATTTTTATTAACACCTAAAAAAATTTCTAAAAATATAGATTTACATTTGAAGAGAAATATATTCTAAAGATATTTACTATTTTTAATATTTTTAATATTTTTTAAAAATATAAAAAAATTATATAAATAATTCTTAAATATATTTTTCTCAAGGACATATTTTACATCTTGGTTTTTTTTATTTAACGGGGTATTATAAATTCTAAAAATCACTTTTTCAAATTTTTAAATTTTCCAAAAAAAAATAAATATAATTTATCCTCTAGAAAAAATAAATAAAATTAATTAATTTAATTTTAAAAAAATTATTTTTATATAACAAAAATAAAAAATGAATAATAAATTAATCTCCATGATTCTTGTTGGGATCTTCGCGTTGGCATATTTTGGAATAGATGACGCCAAAGGTAAGCAAAGTCTCTTTTTCTTAAAGACTACGTACTAAATAATTTTTTTTTGGTAGTACTTGGTTAGCTTCAATCTAATTTTTCTAGTAACTCATTCCAAGTTGCTTATTGGGCAGAAAAAAATAGATGAGTGCTAATTGGGGAAATAAAATAAAAAAAAAAAATTTATGATTTTCCTTTTTAAAAAAAATCCTTTTAAGCTCAATGCGTGATTACGATAAATGGAACGAATTTCACCGATGGTAAACTTCCTCCACCTATGTCCTATTATAGTAAAAAAAAAAATGAAAAAATTAAATGAAAAAATTGTCTCTTCGTTATTAATACAAATAGTGTTATTACCCGGATAGTTTTGGGCCGATTTTTAAAAAAACCGCAAACTCAATATTTTATCCAAGATTAATATTACACATGCCTGAAGATTTGGCTCATAGAAGGAACAAAGATCTAGATATACAGCATCGAAATCTTGAGTGTTAGGCAATACTTTTCTGGCTGTAATAATATGAGTTTGCCGTTTTGAAAGCCGTTTAATATAATAATAATAATAATATAAATTTTTTTTTTTATATTTTATCTTCTTTAACTTTCCCTAAATAAATTTATTTTAAAGAAACCCAATTCCCAATAACATATATCGTAGATATGGGTGCCGCGGTTTGCAAATTTAAGATCGATATGTCGCTCTATGTCAGTGGGACAAATATAAGTGAGTAAAATAAAAAAAATCAAAAATTCTTTTCAGTATACGTTATACCTTGTAAAAAAATCTTTTTTTTTTCATTCATTTATTTAGTGTGTGTGAGTTTTGATTCAAAGTTAAAGTATGACTTAGTTTATTTTATAATTTTTTTAATGGAATAACAAATTTATTTGCTTACACTTTTATACTAATATTGACGAATGTCCCCAAGGAAAACGTGTAATGAATAAAAATTTGTTATTTTCTGACACTAGTTTTACTTTGAACTACGATTAAGAACCGAATGAGGCTAACCCTAAATCTTAATCATTTTGTAATTCGTTATAACTTACATCCTTCATTTATAGTCTTTATTAACGTAATTTTTGACCCATGAATTTGTTTACTAAATTTTTTTATTTATGATAACGTAACTTCTGTATTATGATCATCGTTCAGCTGCTACCAATGGTAATGACGTGAAATATGTATACAATAGTGGTAAAGAAGATAAATCAAAAGCCTCGAACGCAAATGTCAATATAACTTTGGTTCAGGGTAGTAAAATGGGTGGATACCAAAATTTAACATTGAATGTTGATGTTCTAAAACAAGCCCCTACTACCATTGTTGTAAGAGTTTAATCTAATTCTTCTCTCTCTTTCTTTCTTTCTTTCTTTCTTTCTTTCTTTCTTTCTTTCTTTCTTTCTTTCTTTCTTTCTTTCTTTCTTTCTTTCTTTCTTTCTTTCTTTCTTTCTTTCTTTTCTTTCTTTCCATTTTTATTGCATTTATTGTATTAGTTTCATTTTATACGTTATTAACTTTTGTATATTTTAGCTTGCCACTCAGAGTTCATCAACAAATATCAAATATAGTTTTTTTACCTAAAACTACGGTTGCCATATTAAAAAAAAAATTAATTATGAAATATTCTCCTAAATATTTATCAATTGATCAAAATTAAAAATTTTATCTTGAAATTGTAATAATTTATTAATTTGTCAAAATTAAAGAATTTTAGCTTGAAATTGTTTATTAAATTTGTAATTTGTAATCATTTATGAAAAAAAAATTAAAATTATTAAAGTTATACATACCATTATTTGATTTTTCTTTAAATGAAGTAATAATTATAAGATATGTAAGGTTTTAGTCTTTGGATAATATTTTTTTAAGGTATACGAAGTTAAAGATGTTAAAAAAATAAGTGTTTTAATAGGAAGTGATTTGTCATTTGTGTTAATTAATCATTTATGAATTAAAACGTATATTTGTGTCAAATAGTAGATGCGGCTCAAACTCTGAGTATCAAGTTAGAGTTAAATATCAAGCTTGGCCGAGGGAAAGGGAGGCAGTCTTGTTTGACATTAAAAATAGAGGTTCTCCATTAAGAAATCCGTTTCAGATTATAAATAATCTGGCCTTTCAACACCCAAAAAATATTCTAATGATTGTTTAAGGTTTATATTAAAAAAAAATTAAGCGTAAATATAAGTTGTATGAAGCCATGCTTAGGGTGCATTGCTAAATGTTATCATAAACGTTAAATACTATAGCCCACATGACTTTCTTGATTGGAAGATTGGATTTTCTTTAGAAGTTCCGTTTGAAATTATTGTAAATGTTACAATTAAGGTTAGTGTTCCGAATCAATCAAAAGTTTTGATGCGTTTCGAATTCCAGTAAATAACAGATTCTAGAAGATTCTATAGAGAGTTGCCAGGCCAGGTTTTCAAATCAGATAATTATTTAAGCGAATGTTTCTTAAAATAAGTTCGACTTTTTTCTTTTTTTTAAAAAAATTATTCGAAGAAAAAGGGGTCTAAATTCTTTTCACTTACAGGCAAAGATGTATTTTTGAACTTCTTTCGTCCGTTAAGATTATTGAAAATTATGGGGTTTCGAAGCTAAGTCATAATTGAAGCGTCTTAAAGTTTTTTGCCATTCGCTCAAACGTTCTAGTTAGGGGTAAGAAAGAACTCATTAACTCGTTGAAGATGTGGTATGTAGGCACACATCAAAATAATGGTAAATTTCTACTTATTTCCCCCATCATATTTATCAAATGTAAAAAATAAAATCTTATCAGGACAAAGTGATGTTAAAATTGGTAAAATTTGATGTTTTAATTAAAATTTGCATAAAATAAACTTTACCATGAATAAACTCTTAACTTTATACATATTATCAGTGTGTCAAAGTTAAGCGTTACTTTTTATTTAGTAGCGGTAGTTTTAGTAAGCTACTTTAGCAAAAAAAATAGCGATAGCAGTAGTAGCTCGCTACTTTTAATTTTAAATAAATACACATAATGATTTATTTTAAAAAATAAATTTATATTTAAATTTTCTAAAATTATAATCTTATTTTATATTTAATTTAATATTTAAATCTATATTTAAAAATTATTTTTAAAAATATATTTATATTTAAATTTTCTAAAATTATAATCTTATTTTATATTTAATTTTATATTTAAATTTAAAAAATCTGTAAAAATAAATCCATTTTCTAAAAATGAGATGGCAAAACCAAATTATAAAAAGTAAAAAGTTGTTTAATTAAATTTGGAACACAGAATAAGTATAAACGATTACAAAAGGAAACGTCTTTTAAATATTGATAAACTTTAGATGTTTTGGCTTCATTAGTTATCACAAAAAATATAGGAAAAATACCTGCTAAGGTTTGTCAAACTGCATAAATTAAAAATTACCATAGTACGGTGGAATTAGATTGTGGAAGAATTCTAACAAAATATACTTTACTTTGGTGTCCTGCCAATCAGACACGCCAATAGGGATAGCCTGTGATATGCTGAAAACGGTTTGGTAGCTCTCATTTTTCATATAATATGCAATGTCTATTGGGAGTCAATGCCATATTGCTAATACGTCCAAAACGATCGCTATTGCGTAGAAATGCTCCTATAGACCATGATCTGCCGCAGATGAAATTAGGAAGCTGCGCAGATGCATTATCACTAAGTAGAGTGCACTTATTGGATTGTCATAATAAATGTCTATCATAGATGGAAAGTTATATTATCAATATATTGTCGATTACGGTTATTAATGTATTAAGTGATTCCCTTGTAAAACCTCGTGTTCAAAGAAAAATTATAAGCGAAAACGGTATGATAACAAAAGTTATTAATTTAGTTCGTAAGTTAAATTGCATAAGCCCTATCATTTTAAGTCCCTGTCAAAACACATGGTAGAAGGAGCTAAAAAGAGTGTTAAAGATAAGTATTTTGAATGCAATGGAAAACAAGATGTCAAAATTCAGATAGCTCTAATATTAATATTATATTGCATCAAAACATTTAACTTGGAAAAATTGCTGGTATAGTGAACCATTTTTGAAGACTCTTCTAGTTTTAAATCAATGTCCAAATACCTTCGCATAAAAAGGCGGAGGAATATGGAAACCACAAATTTTACTGCCAAATGCAAAATTTGCTAATAATTTGACAAAGTGGATAAAAATGAATTAGAAACGGGCTAGAACCCTGGTACTATATTAGTGTGAAAAGTAGAACATGCTTATGAAATAGAGTTATATGGAAAAAGAATTTTAGCAAAGCATGTAACAACTCAGAGGGTCACTCAACAAGATGATCAAACATCCTGGATCCAAATAATCGTGAAGAAACCAAACCCTGGAAGTGAAAATTTTTATAGAATACTGATAGAGAATAGATCAAAAAGATAGTGGTTTCAGGGAATATTATTAGCTCATTTTTAGGTAACGGGGATATGATATGAAAAAAATATAAATTAAGTTTAAAATTAAAATAATCATTTCCGAGAGGAAAATATTCAAATTTCTGCTTTTGACATGATGTATTTTATCATGTACAAGGGTTGCCAATTTCTAAAACGACTCTAATTATTTTTTATTTAAATTTAATCCTTTTTGTTAATTTAATAATCTTATAAAATAATTAGATTAACGTGCCGTATTTATGATAACCATTGATATTTATTTAAATGGCAAATCACGATGCACTTTTAAGTTCTTTCACTGAGAAAAAAAAAGAATATAATTTTAATTGTACTTTCAATACATTATATGTGATTACCATTGTGTGTAAGAATTGTAAAAAAATGTATCTTATTGATATGAAATATATAAAATGAAGAATTGATAAAATTAAATTTAAAGAATAATGTGATGAAATAAAAATTGACAAATCCCAGACATGATAGTTAGGATTAAAAATAAATAAAGTTAGAGATTAAAATTAAGTAAAGTTAGAGAGTGAACATGAGTCAAAGATGGGTTATAAATAATTCAAAGAATATTGTAAGAAATTTATATATATAAAGGCATAATAGGGTATATATGTAAGGTAAAATAATTATAATAATTTTTTGATTTTATATATGTAAATGTGGATTCATATATATATATATATAAAAAGCTATAATAATGATATAAGATATTGGATGGCATTGGAATATAGTTTATTTATGGAATTTTGGTATATTAATATGTGATATTTATATAATTATAAGTCTCATGTGAATATTGGTATCAGGAATTTTGTTTTTAAGATCTGAATTTAGGATTAAGAAGTGTATCTGGGATAATGCTAAAAGGAAAAAATAAAAAATACATGACTTATTGTAAATATTCTGTCCAATCAACTACAATGATTCTGCCATCATATCAGCTACAATGATGCTGGATTAATGATACCAAGCCTAAGATAGAGTTATCAAGACTAACCAATGATGCAATGGATCAATCAAGCTATGACTCAACCGTTAAGATTTAATGACAATCAACAAGTACAATATCAATCTAGCTATGGCCTACTAACTGTTAAGACTAAATAGAGGGGCGTCATTAGTCTTTACAATCTCAGGGGACTCAACTTAAATTTTACTTTTTTATTCCAAACTCTTAAATCATTCTGAATTTGGTTTTTTGTCATTTATTATGTCTACAAATAAAAAAAGTAAAACAATACAAAATTTCTAAATATAATATTTTTTAATACAAAATATTTATATATTTATTACAATATTAAATATTTTCGATTGAAATATAAATATATTTTTTGTCCTGTGAATTACAAGTGATACGAAAGGTTAACCTCTTGAGAGTGGTTTTTAGGTCTAACTAAATCATAGAGGATAATATAAACGACTAATCCAATTCATAAGTAAGACTATATGGTGATAACCTAGATTATATTATGAAAGCTAGATAAGTAATCGAGAAAATTATTGTGAGATATTAAATTTCTTAAAGATTATTTTCCATTTTTATGATATATAAACGACTAGACAGTTGACCATTATAGCTCATCTAAATTATGCAATCAAAGGTTCTCAACAGCATGAGTAATAATCTTAAATTATATAGCCACACAATAGATGCTGGTTAATTTGCAGTCATAGAAATGACACTCACTATGTAAACTCTTCTCAGAATTTATTATGTTATATAAATTGATAAAACAAAAAAACTAAAAATCTTAAAAGAAATAATTATGCAAATATATTGAAGCCTTGAGTTATTTACAGGGCAAGGATTATATCAGAAATGAGACATTTTGTAACTATAAAATAAGAACCAGACAGAGTGATATGATGAACAATTAAGATTTTATGTATTATTGTCGCTCCACCTCTAGTTGGTATATTATATCTTTAAATAATAGTAGTTTCTAATAATATCAAAAATATACTCGTATTAAAAATCAAATAAGAAAAAAATATAGCTTTGTTAAAAACATGTAAAAAAAAGAAAAGAAAATATAATATTTAATAAGTTTATATCCATTGTGGATAATAAGATGTTTTACTTTTAAACATATTTTTAAATAAATAGATGGCGTTAAAGAATTGAATTCAAATTGTCACTTATCTTAATTATGAAAAGCAATTATTAGTAAAATTTATTAAAATATTAACTGTAATATATTATATAACTGTCAAATAAGACTGTAAAAGTGGTATTTTACTTAATATTTTATAACCAATTTTTGATATAATAGAGGATTATCAACTATATGTCTACTTACTTTTTATAAAGAAATTTCTTATACTTATTAAGACCTTGAAAATATTTTTAGGAAAAGGCATGGTAATTAAATTTAAAAATGAATAATATAGTTGATTAATGATTTTGAACTCGGCTAATTAGAAAATTAAATTTATCAATTTTCAATTAATAAATGATAATATTTATTTAATTATGGTTATAAAATAATTTAAATAATAAAAATCAATTAAGCTTCAACTGTTAATTCTAAAATAATATTTAGACATTAGGAGTGATATTGATATTCCATTTTTAACAAAGAAGTTGATTATTATAATTTATATGTATTAATCTATTCTAATAATTAAAGAAAATAAAAATTTATATAGTCTAATTAATTTTGAAATATTAAAATTAATAGAATCATATAAGAAATCGTTCAGGGGGATATCAAAAATTTTTATTTTTGTAATATTAGGGAGACATTGAGAAAAAAGATTTTTCGCTCAGGGGGCTATAGCCTCTATGCCCCCCCCCCTCCTGGAACAGAAATAAGAAAATAAATTAATAATAATTTATATATTTTTTTTGATCATTTATTAAAATTTATATAGACATCTTCGATTATATATATATTAATAAATTGTATTTCTTTGCCCCAGTTTGATTCCTCAAGAAAGTGGATTTTTGTATCTGTCGATTTATAATTGTCATTTATGGACGTTTTTTAGTATATTTTCTATAAGGAAGAGATGGATATTTAATTTTCCATGTTTGCTTATTAAACTTTTTATTTTATTGAATTGATAAAAATATATGCGACAATGATTATATAAATAAATAAATATAATTTAAATAGGATCATAGAAAATTTTGGGTTTTTGTTACAAATGAGCCCCCATTAGCCGTTGTAAATTTAAATGAATGTATACACTCATGTCAACCTCTTTTAAAGACCCCCTATTGTCACATAGAACGCTGATTTGTGCATGAATTTGTCGATAAATTAAGCTGTCACAGACCAATTCAGATACCGAATATATACCCTATATATATATATATATATATTGGTTTTTATATTTAATAAATTATTACAACTTAATATTACTCTGGTCTCTTAATATGATCATTGTGACAAATCCCAATGGTTCCGTCCTCGAATATGTCATTCAATTTCTTTCCCACATTTTCTATTATATTGTATATCCCCTATTTTTTTTTATTCTTATTATCGAAGAAACGAGTCCATATATTTTGTCCCACTAAAATATTTAATGTTCATTCTTTCATGGTGATAAGCAATGCCTTTATATATTAAAAAAAATCCGAAGACACTTTGGTCCTTCGACTCAAAAATAATTTAGCAAGCATTACACCTTCACGGTTCCTGGAATTATTAAAGTATAAATGGGTCATCCAAACAATATCTTTTTCTTGTTTACCCTTTTTAATCCAATTTCTCGTTATCCATTCTCTTTCAGCCTAGACATTAGAGCTAGGAAGGATGACATGATGGTGCCAGTATATGTTTTATTTGTAACGAAGTACAAAAAGATGTATTGAGAACTGTTAAAGGGGTGAACAATGTAAAGAGAACATGGGTCGAAGGCTGGATCAAAGGCACAAGACGGGAACAACAAAAGTAAAAGAGGATCATAAGGAAATAGTTTAAACATTGAGAATTTAAGGTAAAGAAAAAAAATAAAGAAAGATATAAGGAGAATCAAATAATGTGGGAGGATATCGATAAAACATTACAAGGTACACAGAGAGATAAAAGAAGAATAAAAGAGGATTATTCAGAAAAACAATTAAAGAAAGAACGGAGCAAATTAAATGAAAGATGGCGGAGTGGAAAAGTGGGCAAAATATTATATGGTCAAGAGCCAAGTGTGGAAAAGTGGATCAGAGGAGATAAATGGGAAGAATGGTATGAAGATAAAATAAATAGAAAGGAAATAAATGAAAAAGGAACAGAAATAAAGGGTAGATACAGGGATAAGAGAAACTAAAGTTATCCGAAGAAAAACAGTAAATAACTTTAAAAAAAAGAATAGACGGACTAGTAACAAGATATAATGAGATTTAGAGAGACTTTTAAAGCATTTTGAAGTAGAAATAAGGTTAAAAAAGATTATGAACCAAAGTATCTCCCAAAGAATAGTGTACCATATGAATGGAGAGATAATGTAGACGAGGAATTTAATAAATGGGTTAATGAAGGGATAATTAAACAAGTAGATAATCATGAGTGGGCTATTCCGCTAGTTACAATAAAGAAATCGAAGGGAGATTTGAGATTATGCACCGATTTAAGAACAACCCTGAATCCTTGGATAATGAAAGATAAATATCCATTACCAAGGATTGAAGAAATAATAACTGTATTGAAAGGGGAGAAATATTTTTCCAAACTAGATTTTTCAAACGCATATTTAAAATTACCGGTTAGTGTTCAGACAAGCAGGCTATTAACATTAACCACGCCAAAAGAGTTATTTGCGTTTTTAAGATTACCATTTGGTTTTAGTATTTCCAACTCCGTTTTTCAATAAACTATGACCGGAATATTTCAATGATTGGTAGAAGCATATTCTTATATAGATGATTAATTGGTAACAAGAAAAACTAAGGAGAATGACGAGAGATTAGAAGAAATGCTAAAAATAATAACATAGAAGGGTTTGAGTGCAAGTAAAAAGAAGAGTATATTTGGGGTGAAGGAGGTTGAATATTTTTATTTTCTTTTAAGCTTTCACCTTTTCTGGTGTTAAGCTCCTTCAATATCTCTCTCCACTTATTATTTTTCATGCTATCTCTTTTATCTAATTTATACTTCTTCATATTGGCTCTAAACCTTATAGCCCCATTGAGTTTTGGCCTTCCTCACCTTATTTCCTATATAGTTCATAGGCCTTCTTATTGTGTGCCCATATCACCTAAGTCTGTTCACCATTATCTTAGTCTTAATAGGTACTACCTTTAATCTTCCTAGTATTCTTTTACTTCGCACCTTATCCCTTCTTGATACCCCAGCAATCATCCTCAGAATTCTCATCTCCATAGTTTGTAGACTTCTCTCGTCTGATTCTTTGGTTGGCCATGTTTCCTAACTATATAGAATAGTTGTTTGTACTATGGAACTGTAAATTTTTATCATTCAATTTGTGTGGGATTCTTTTAGCATTCCAGATAAAGATTTCCACTTTATTAATTTTACTCTTTATCTCTTTCTCTATTGTGCCGTTTGTTTGTATAGTGGAGCCCAAATATTTTAAGCTTTCAATTTCCGATATCTGCCATTCATTTATATCAATGCTCTCTGTTTACTTTTAGTCCGTGCTTTTCTAAGATATTTATCCAGCTTCTTTCATTTCATCCTTGAATTCGGCAAGTATCACAATATCATCTGCAAATATCATATTCCAAGGGACTGTTTACGATATAGACTGTGACAATACATCTATTACTGTTACGAAGAGCCTGGGGTTCTGTTTCCAAGCATACATTATAACCCACTAGGCCACCCCGGCTGGAGATTGAATATTAGGGCCATAAAATAAATTACAGTATAGAAAGTATAAATAAAATGAGACAGCCCAGCAACAAAAAGGAAATACAATCCTTTTTGAGTATGATAAATTATTATCATATGTTAATAAATTCGTTTGCAGAATTAGCTAGTCCATTATATCAGTTGATAAAGATAGATGTAAGATCTGAATGGTGAAAGGCGCGAGATAGCAGTTTAAATAAACTTAAAGAATTATTAGGAAAAGGGTAAATTTTAAATTGTTTTGATAATATATAAAAAGAGGTTATATTAGCAGTGGATGCTTCAATGAAAGGAATTGGAGGAGTCTTATTAAATTTGGTATATAACTATGAGAAACCAGTAATATATATATATGAGTGAATTAAGAGGAGCAGACAGAAATTATACTGTATTAGAGAAAGAATCGTTATCTGTAATATTTGGACTAGGAAAGTGCAGAGAATATGTTATAGGGAGAAGGTCTACGATTTGGATAGGCAATAAACTATTAATAGGATTATTAAAAAAGGAACCCAAATATGATGCTATCAAAAAGATTACAAAGTTGGATAATAATGGTAGAGTGATTTGATGTAGAAATTAAGTATAGGGATGGAGAGAGAATAATCTAACGGATGTAATTCATAGAATGGCAATAGAAGAGGATAAGGAAGAAAATAAGGAGGGATTAGGGGAGATTATAAATAATACAATTATAAGAAGGATAATAATAGTAATCAGTAATAATAGATTAAGATGGGAGAATACAACAGAGGGGAAGTTAAAAGATAAAGGAATGGCCGTTTTTTTAAAATATAAATTATAATGACAGATGGGGACTAACGTTCTATCGCTTTTGTGTCTTAGATATTATTATTGTAGGAAATTCCATTGATCCTAGAGAGTACAAAGCTGCTTTAAGGATTTGTCGTTCATAAATACCATACGATATATCTTGCAGATAAATTATTACAGAAAACGAACTACTTGAGGTAATATTTCGTACAAATAGATGCAAGTAAAGTATTACGAGTTATCGTTTTGTGCAATGGCCACTTGAGTTAGTAAACTACAATCATGAAATTATATATAGAATGGGAAGCTAAAATATATGCGAAGATGCATTATCACTCTTAAGAAGAGGATTAGAGGACGCGTGATAAAACTCACAAAATTAAAGAGATCTAGACTGTGCACACGCACAAGGAAAGACGTTAAGAAGTTACACTGTCGAAATGATCAATAGAATAATTTTGAATTTAGAAAACTTAAATATGGGAAAAATATGTATATTCTAATCGTAAATTAGGTAATATCATTCGAATATATTTATTTAGGCAACTTCATAAAACTGTGAATAGGAAGCCAAGAAAATGGTCTCGAAATTCGTCAAATCTTAGTATATTCATGCAATTTAATATTGGAGAGGATTATATTTGATTTGGTATTATATGTAAATTGAAAGCACTGGTTAGTCATAATGGATTGTCTATTCGAGTGAACAATATAATTTCGATTATAATGTGATAAATGCATTAGGAGATCCTTATGTACGGTTTGATGTTCTATTAAAGGTTATAACCGACAGCTCGGTACAGTTTAATAATTATCAATTCAATTTAAGCTGATTGACCCAAAACCGATCACTTTAACCCCATAATATCTAATAACTAAAAAATGATAATAAACGCTGAAATATAAGTAACACTATGGCAAAAGTCAAGAATAAGATAATAAAATGAACAACAACAATGTGAAAATTTCCATAAAATCAAAGATTAGATTGGGAAGAGTATGGAAACAAAAATTTGACGACGATAAAAGGGTGTAATGCGTCACAATTTGATGATATAAAATGAGTGTTTAAAAAATAAATGTAAACAAACTTGCAGAATTGGTATATAGTATCTATAATAATAGGAGAACATGTGTACGAGGTTGGGGTCAATCAAGTCATCTGGAATAAGTTAATCACGAAGTGACAAGCCTGGAAAAGGAAAATACAGGAATAGTTATCCAGAATAAACCAAAAAAAAAGAAATGGCGCGATAACAACGGAAGTTTCGGGAAAAATGCCTTATTTAATAAGGTAAGGGGGAAATGTAAAATGGTACGAATGAATAAAATAAATTTGAATAGAAAAAAATATATAAATTATTTCACCCAATTCCAAATGCTTCCTATTCTTGTATGCTCTTAATTTAAACCGAACTAATCCATATAAATCAGAATATTTTTTTAAAATTTAGTAAATCTACCTACGAGAACCCTTTACAGATCTTACGAGAAATAATCAAAGCTACTTGTTTGGAAAAGAAATTGTAATTTTCAATCGTAAATTTTTGAGTTATATACTAAATGGAAAAAAAAAATTAAGAGATGCTCATAATTGTACTAAAAAACGTATAAATTAAATACAAATATAACTTTACATATAAAGCGCAATCAAGATTTTACTAGGAAGAGGAGAAGGATTATATTAGGCTGGTTATTTCTACCATTAATTTTATTGGAGGTCTTTAGGCCGACTTATTATATGGATAAGTTATTATTTTTTATAAAACTAATTTTGGTATTATTGTAATCAAGGACCCCGGAAGAAGGACATTTATGAGTCCCGTTCCATTTCCTGTCCCGGTAAAAAAAAATGCTCCTTTCCGGTTTATTTTCAGCTTTCGGAACGTTCGTAGAAAAGTATCTTACATAATATATATTTTTGTTTTTACATTTTAATTAAATCTTTTATTTAATCATCATAAATGTTTATATTGGTTTCTTTGTGGTGTTGTAGTCTATGAATAAATAACAAAAAGTTTATTTTAAAAAAAACGCTTCTGGTGGGTGATTCCTAACACGTTCCGGTTCAGGTCTATAACTTTTCTCAAAGCGTGTTCTATGTCCCTAAGGCGATATTATTTTATTCATATTTAGGTTAGAGGTAGTGGTGGGGGGGGGGACTGTATAAGAGAATAAAAATGATTTATAAATACGAGAAAAATTTATGATTGGGTGAGGGGGGTTAGGAATTTTTACCTTTCTCTCCCCTTATCCCTCTTAAAATGGCTAACTCAATATTTTATCCAGAAAAATTATGCCTAAGCCTCGACATTTCGTTAATGTATGTCTTCTCCTTTGCTGCTTCTATGAGCAACATCTTCGGGCTTGCATAATATTTTTCTGGATGGAATAGTGAGTTAGCCGTTCGGCTCAAAACGAGCCGTTTAACAACACTTACCTCCAACACTCTAGCTACGCTTATGTTACTACACAATAATAATATACTAAAATATCGTTTATAAAAAATACATTCAATTTTTTTTTTGAAAGAGTAAAGGCTACTAAAAAATATTTATTTTTGCAAGGGCAAAAGATATGCCCCCCCCCCCCCCTGATGTAAAAATTATTGATTTTTAAATAATTTTTAGGTCGCCATCTGAAATAATAAACAAAGTGTTCTGATTTAAGTTTTTAATTTTTTTTTTTATGAAAATATTTAGTACCTTAAATTTGTAAAATATTATATATTTTTATTCTTATTAACATCTATAAAATTTCTAAAAAATATATTTCACGCCGCACCTGAAATAATATGAAAGGAATTTTTTATAAATCTTTTATTATTCTCGAGGATGATTTTATAATTTTGAAAATATTTTATTTTTTTTTAAAAAAAACGGGATGAAAATCACTTTTTAATTTTTTCAAATTTTTAGAACAAAAAAAAATATCCTCCTAGAAAAATAAAAAATATTTTTTTTTATTATAAAATTTAAAAAAAAAATGAATACTAATTTAATCTCTATGATTCTTGTTGGGACCTTAGCATTGGCATATTTTGGAATAGATTTAGCTAAGGGTAAAAAACATCGCTTTGTTTTATATGACTGCGTCTAAATATGTATTATATATTTTTTTTTTTTTAAATTTATATACATGTTAGCGTACGGCTAAATCAAACATTATGACCAGGAAAAATATTACCTAAGCGTGGAGATTTTGCCAATAGATATTTAATCCTATGTGCCATTTATGAGCAAAATCTTTAGGCTTGTATACTCTGGATGAAATATTGAGTTAGTCGTTGTTATTTTTTTTACAACTTCAAAAATCATTCTTAGAAGCGCGTTAATTTAAAAAATTTGGATTTTTAGCCGGAAATATATTTTCTATTCATGTTTGGGGAGGAATGCCTATATTTATGAATTGTACGACAATTTTTTGCTGTTAACCTTTTGAGGATAATTTATATAAAAATTTTACATGGGAAAATCTAATTATAAATTATATTAAAGTTTTAAATGGTTCGCGGAAATATTTGTTCTGAAGATTCATAGGGGTAACGTATTCCAAACATCACGGAATACATGTGATCAGATTTTTGAATTTTATAAAAAACGCTCTCCAAAAAATGATTTTAAATTTGAAAAAAATAGTAATAACACATTGCCGGAAAAAAAAACACATTGATGGCTCTAATCTATTTTTCGAGTCTTCTAAATTGTTTATTGGACAGAAAAATAGATGAATGCTGATTGGAGGAAAAAATAACCAATGGAATAATTTTTCTTCTTTTTTAAAAAAAATACTTTTTAGCTCAATGCGTGATAAAGATGAATGGAACGACTTACACAGATAAACTTCCTCCTCCGTATTCCTATTATGGTTAAAAAAAATAAAAAATTAAAATCAAATCAAATTAAATTCATCCTTTTTTTTAAAAGAAAAATAAACTTAAAAAATTGAATATTCTCATTTCAATTACTAAATATATATTTTTTAAAATGTATTTATTTTAAAGGCAGCAATATGCCAATAACATATACTGTAAATATGGCTACCAACCCTTGCAAATTTAAGATCGCCATGAATGTCGTTGTTAGAGGGACAAAGATAAGTATGTAAAATTAAAAAAATATTAAAAAATTTTTGATTCTTCCTTAATACCTTCTCTTGCTAAAGCAAATCTTTTCCATCCATTTTATTAAGTGTTTGTTAGTTAATTCTTCGAAGTTAAACTTTTGAACCCTGTTAAAACTAAATTTATTTATTATGGAATAAATAAAATAAATTATGGACGAAAAAGAAAGTTCCACATGAAAAGCATGATATAAGAATTAAAAAAAAAATTTTTTTTCGTAACATGTATACATTGTTCATTTTATAATAGACCCATTCATTCATTTAATAATTATATTTATTTATGATAACGTAATTTTTTTTATAAATCGTTCAGCTGCTACCAATACTCCTGGCGTGAATTTTGTTTACAATAGTGGTAGTGTGAGCGGAGTTGCCTCAAACGCAAATGTGGATATAACTTTGGTCAAAGGTCGTGCATTCCATAGTTTCCAAAATTTAGAAATGAAAGTCGATGTTAAAAGACAAGCGGAAACTACCATTGTTGTAAGAGTTTTATTTATTTATATTCTTTCTTTCTTTCGTTTTTATCGGGTTCATTTTATACGTTATCACTTTTTTTAAAATATATTTTAGATTAGCACCAAGGGTAAATCGATAGAACTCGTTTATAGTTTTTTTTAGCTGAAAACGACGGTTATTATATATTAAAGAAAAAACAATTTAGAAATTATGTTATTTTCTCTATAAATATTTATCAATTTGTCAAAATTAAAAATTTTTTATCTTGCAATTGTAATAGTTTATTTAAATTTATAATTTGTAATATGTAATTTGTAATCTGTAATTTGTAATCTGTCATTTGTAATCATTATGAAAAATAATAAAATTATAAAAGTTATATACATACTATTATTCGATTTTATTTTTTATTTTTTAAATGGAAGGAGAATGATTATAAGATATATAATGTTTATGTGTTTGGATAATATTTTTTTTAAGGCCTCCCGAAGTTAAAGACGTTTAAAAAAAAACAACTTGTTTTAATAGGAAGTGATTTGTCATTTGTGTCAATTATTCCTTTTATGAATTAAAACATATAATTGTGTCAAATAGTAGATGGGGCTCGAACCGTAATTATCTAATTAGAATTTAATATCACGCTTTGTCGAGTGAAATGGAGCCAGTTTTGTTTGGCACCGCAGAGTAAAAGGAATGCTCTTAAGATTAAACCCGTTTCAGGAAATAAATAATCTGGCCTTTCACACCAAAAAAAACAAACAAAGATATCTAATGATAGTTTATGATTTATATTTAAAAAAAATTAAGCGTAAATATAAGTTGCGTAATATTTTATTTTGACAAAATTTGAAGCCATGTTTAACGTTCATTGCTACATGCCATTCTTAAACGTTAAATGCTATAACCTGTATTACTTTTGATTGGAGAATTGGATTTTCTTGATAAGCTCAATTAAGGTTAGTGTTCTGGAACAATCAATTGTTTTAATGTGTTTGGGGTTCCAGTATAATCTAGATTCTAGAAAGAGAGACTGAGCTAGAGTTTTATAGAAGTCCGATTTCAAATTCAGTTATTTATTGACAAGATTTTTTTAAAAAAATAAATAATTCGAAGAAAAAAGGTCTAATTTCTTTTCACTTGCAGCCAAAAGATGTATCTTTGAACTTCTATCGTCTTGCTAAGATTATTTAAAAATAAGGGAGTCCAAGCGGTTTAACGTTTTTTCCATACACTCAAACGCTTCAATTAGGCCTTGAGAACTCATTAGTTAACCCGTTAAAGACGTGGTATATAGGGAGACATCAAAATAATGGTAAAATTTTTGTATATTTTCCCATCATATTTATCAATTATTAAGATCCCCCAAAATATGGCTATCGCTTTAATACAACATCAGACAATATGATGTTGAAATCGATAAATTTGATGTTTTAATTAAGGTTTAAATTAACAATACCTTTAATAAACCCTTAACTTTATACATAATTAGCAGTTTAGTTAAAGTATAGCGCTACTTTTTTCAGTAAGGGTAGTTTTGCGCTACTTTAAAAAAAAAATAAAAATAGCGGTCACTACTTGAAACATTTTTTTATATTTAATTCTAAAATGATAATATTTATTTAATTTAATTATTTAAATTTATATTTAAAACATTATAAATCTATTTTCTAAAAAGTGAGAAAAACCAAATTATAAAAAATTTAAAAAGATGTTTTAGAGATGTGGAACACAGAATAAGTAGACGTGATTAAAAGAGGTACAATTACATTAAGATTTTTTTAGCTTCATAAGTTATCATGAAAAAATATGTAAGAAATACCAGTAAGGTATATCAAACTGCATAAACTAAAAATTATAAAGATATGGGGGGGGGAATTAGATTATGGGAGAAGATGTTTCAGAATATTTTAAGCATATTCTAGCAGATATTTTACTTTGGTGCCCTGAAATTCAGACATGCCAATAGGGATATCCTGTGATATGCACAAGGGCTAGTAGTTACCATTTTTAATATAATAGAGAGTGTCGGATGGGGTCTAACACAATATTGCTTATGCGTCCCGAATGTTCACAATTGCGTTGAAGCGTAAGCCATGCTCCTATAGACCATGAACTGCCGGTTTAATATTTGCCTTTCAAAAATACGACAAAATTTATTTATAGAGCAAGAACCACTTGAGAGTATATTTAGAATAAATAGAGACATGAATTATTAGTAATCAGAGAGGGCTATGGGCTCTTAAACTAGGCAACTATAATTATAAAAAGAAATATCATGTATATGCTAAAATAAATGCACAGATGCATTATCGCTAAGTAGAGCACATAGCACTGACAAAATCAAAATAATCCGATTAGCAATGGTAGACGATTTAATGACAAAAATATAGACTTTTCACGGTCACCAGAAAAGAAACCAACAGAATTTGAGATTATAAAGAAAGCTTATACTGAAGTATTAAAAAAAAATAAGGCATAATCAATTGGTGTCACGACAGCCAATTATATTAGCAACTACAATATGGGGGATTGGACCATATAGTAAGAAAACAAAATTTTTTAGCATGTAGATAAGAAAGAAAAGAAAGAAAGAAAGAAAGAAAGAAAGAAAGAAAGAAAGAAAGAAAGAAAGAAAGAAAGAAAGAAAGAAAGGATAGTTTCTTTCGAGTGGGAGAAGGAAATTGAAGAAGAGTTAGACTTTTTCGGTCAAAGATGATATTATAATGTGGGTGTGATATAGTGAATGGGCTACACCATTGGTTCCTGCGAAATTATCAAATGGGAAAATTAAGGCAATGTGCCAATCAGCGTCTACATGACAGGGATATTCACTGGATGCAAACCCCTTTCGAAAACCTATACCTACCTACCTATAATTACACTCTTTTAAATATGATGGTACTCCCTTTCTGAATTTAAAAAAAAAATAACTTAAACTATTTATGCTCTATTAACAACTACTACAACTATCAAAATATTGTAAACATAAAATAGATATTTTTATAACACGAACGTCCAGCTTTACAATTTAGCCTGAGTATGAGATTAGTGATAGAATCATTAACCCATTAAAATTACATTTAAAAGGATAGCTGAAGTTCTAGATTGTGTGCAATGTATAGATTTGATCGATGTTTATCAATATCATTTTATTCTAATAGTCTTTACCAATCTTTTTTTTTTCTTATAAAAATACTCATTTTATTTAGATTTAAAAACGATTACATTTTACAATAAAAGATATAAAACCTTATATAAAAATAAAATAAATTTAAGTATTAAAAAAATTAACATGAGGGGTGCGTCAAGGTTATGGAGCCGTGGATTGATATACTATGAGACCTACAAATTTTTATTGAAATTAGCTGACGTAGGTAAAAATCTTCCTAAGGATCACCTGTAATTAAGCGCATTTTTGGCCGCATGCCTTAAAGAAATCCATTGCTCTGTAATATAAAGCACCGATTGTGTCGGAAACAATGGGGATTATGATATTAGGAATAACACTAATGTATTTATTAATTTTCCTAATTTCCTCCCTAACTAAGGAATTAGAGCCAAAGGATGTGGTAAACAGATAAACACATGTATAATCCCAAACCAGCGAGACTCTCCTGTTATAGGGAATAAGTGATATTCATTCAGGCCTGATATTGTCCCCGAGAGTAAGACCTTTCCAATGTTGATGGAATATTAGCTTAACGGAGAATTCCAGCAATAATTAAATTTATTGCTTGGTGGATGGCGGCCTTTAGAGAAACGGCAGTGAAGAGGGTGATAAACTAGACTGTGGATAGGGGACATAATTTGCAAGACGATAGTGTGACGATAGCTTAAACGAAGACCTGTGTTGAAATGTTGAATTGATTTTGAGAATTTACTATTTCGATTTATTGGGGGGGAAGGAAACAGTACTTTGATTTATTGGGGAGGAGAATCTGGGTTAAAGACCAGGAAAATGCCCTTCAAAACAGGGATCGATTAAAGGAATTTAATAGAATGCTGGATTAAAGGTAAGTCCCAAACTTTTTGCCTGGAAGATAAAGGCAAAAGGGAGTGTTTGGAGTGTTTGATTTCCATAGGTCTAGTGCCAACCTTAGATTGGGATCTGTAGTGGAGATACAAATGTTAGTAATTGTTTGACTTTTGGTGTATGATGAGAGAAAAGCCGAATTCAATGAGGCAAGGGGATTGAAAACCTTTCCCCTAAATTTACACGGAAGAGCGCTTGCATCCAGCAATGGGGCGAGAAATTTAGATTGAGTATTGATTCAAGGGACATTTTAACTGTAAGTTCCAAATCTAGTATAACATGTCAGGGAATTGGCAAAGAGGAGCAGAACGAAAAGTGTATATTTTTGGAATATAATGAAAATTTTAGGGAGAAAAAATGAATAATGAGATTGTAAGAATCCTATGATTTTTTGAAGTAGGTCATATTTAATCAGGAAGTCTCCAGTAAATTTGAATATAGCTGTTTGCCTCCAATAAGTGAGCCTAGATGAATAAAGCTTGATTTATCGTCTATAGAAAAGTTATCAGGAATGGGATAAAAATTGTTGGGCGTAAATTATTTACATTTTTTATGATTGAGAGAAAGCCCAGCAATAAGAATGAGCAGAAGTGATAGATAGAACTTTTAATTTATCGTAAGGTCCTGCAACTGTACCATCATCTAAATACCAAATGTTTGAAATGACATTGCATTTCTTGTTAATGTTGTCTATCATGTGCGAATAGTCTCACAGAAGATAACTGGGCCCAAGGGGTCCCTTTGTTGTATTCCTTGACAGGATTTTATGGTTGTTTCATAAAATTTCAAAAAAGACATGTGACCATAACAAACTGATATATTAGTTGAGTATTCTGGGGAATGTTTTACTGAAATGTTCTCTCTTAAGGGAGTCAATGCTTTATAAAAAAGTGTTGTTTAATTGGTGGAGCAGATGACGTGTTGTGTGTGAAGCAGCCTCACACACTGCAGGAATTTTAAATTTTATTGACGAGGAAGTATAATATTAGATAGTTTTGTCTTTTGATCGTCAACAAATGATTTTGGATATGATTATTCGGGGTGAATGCCTCTATCCTTTTTTATTAACGCAATAAATTGAACGCCAAAATTTAAGGGTAGAATGCAAGGTAAAACAAGGTTATTAAGAATGCTGTTAAGAAGTATCGTTAAGGCATATATTAGGCTGTGGTGGCATAGAATGGATTGCTTTCTTGGATCCTGGAGGTAAATTGCTAGGAAATTGTCTTCCATCCTAGTCTTTAAATGATTTAATAGCCTTGATAATTTTGAAGCTTGAGAGTGCGTCTAGTGATATGGTGGTGGCAGATGTAGTGGCAATATATTTCTAAGGATGTTTTGATAAAAGGGATTGTATATAGTCGAATGGGTTGTTTTGAGAAAACACATTTGAAACTGCAATGTCTAGTGCACCATCAATGTTGCATAAATTGATTAATTTTTTCAATCAATTTTGTTTTCTGGGACATAAAAGGTTGGAAGTTATTGATTTGGTTTTTGGTGTATGAAGAACAAGGTAAGGATTTAGGATCAGAATTCAGAAGGAGATTTTAGATGAGTGCTGGTGAAAAAGAATAGTTCTTTCCATTACTATGAGTTGTTGATGTTATTGTTAAGCCAAGCACTAAGATTAAGTAATTTTTGAACAGTCAAAATGCTAGCTCCACTGAGTATCTATGAGATTGTAGACACAAATAGATTAGTCATAATATTCTAGATCCAAAGAGATTGGGGGACATCAGTGCATAAATGTTTATTATCATGAAGGTGATTATTACTTTTTGGGTCATTATTACTGAACAGTATTAGTGAATAAGGCTGGGAAGCTTGAAGGTGATAAAGTGGGATTATGGAAGAGAAATCCAGATGCAGGACATCTCGATGATCTGGGACCATGAAGTGATAGTTTACCTGATTTACTAAGGAATGTTAATTTGCCACAAGAGGGACATAAAACATAATTAGCAGCCATAAGTTTTAAAGCTGGGAGAATAATAATCAATTACTAAATTTTGATCTCCAATTATATTGTCTCATAAATGTCATTGTATTTAAGTTTGGGCTTTAGGATAAATGATATAGGGATTTTTTTTAATAAACAAAACTTATTATTTGCAGCAATACATTTTGCCAAATTTCGTCTAAAAGTTTACTAGATAACCTCCCAATAAATTTATCCAAGTCTTGGGTGAGAGGAGGGCGGTGGGGTGTGGGTCAGTGTAAAGGAGAAAATAGCCCATTAAAAAATGATTTTGGGCGAAGGTCTTTATAACTCTTAATCTCCCCCCCCCCCACCTCTCTGTTTATGTTTATGTTACTATGCAATAATAACATACTAAAATACCATTTATAAAAAAAAAACATTCATATTTTTGAAAGAGTTGGCTTGGGACATCCACTTTTTAATTTTTTTTGTTGTTTTTTTGAAAAGAACAGACTCCTAAAAAATAAACAATTTATTTTTGCAAGGGAACAACATACAACCCCCCGTGTGAAGGTGTTACCTAAAATATTGATCGAAATAATTTTAAATTGTATTTTAAATTGCCATCTGAAATAATAAACAAATGTTCTGAATTAGTTTTATTTTATGAAATACATTTTTTAAAAAATATTATTGTATTAAATTTCTCAAATGCATTTATATAACAACTATATAATTTGTATAAAAAAATATATATAATATATATATTTTACACCTGAAATAATATAAAAACGAATATTTGAAAGAAATACTTATTATTATTGCATATTACAAGGACGATTTTTTACATTTTGAAACGTTTTTCAAAAGGGGTAACTAAAACACTAATGATAGTCACTACCTTTAGGTAATACCTATCAGATTTGCGTTTGGATAGGCATCACCAAATTTATTTATAATATATATTTAAAAAATCGTGATTTTTGGAAGTGGCCTCTGTGGCCTAGTCGGGCAAGAGAGTCGCTTGCCAATCCGATGGTTATGGGTTCGAATCCCCGCAATGGCCATGTTTTTTTCCTTAATTTAACTTGGTGATTCCGTCGGTGATGAAATATAGGCCGGACTCGACCACGTGATTCCGTTAAAATAATATGTTAAATAAAACCGTACTAAACAGGGTTTCGAACCAATAAGTATAGCAGTTCGGTTCTTTTGGTTGAGTTCCATATCGGTTTTTTTGAAAAAATTCATATCGGTTTTGTTTCGGTTCGGTTTATATTTATAACTGTTCTTTTCGGTTTTTTCCGGTTTTTATAAATTTGATTTAAAAAAAAAATTAATCATAAACCATATATATATATATTAATCTTAGAGAAAAATTCTTTTTAATTTATATATTCATAATTTCTCTATATAATTAATAAATAGTTATTTTTTGTTAAACTTAGTAAATATAAATTAGACAAATTAATTCTTTTAAACTTCATAAATAAATAAGATTAAAAAAAAACAAACATGCGCAAATACAATGAGGAATTAAATAGCGCATAAATGTTTAAAAAGAGAATTAGAACGGATAACTAAATTATTTTCTAATATTTCAGGATTTAATTTAGTCCTCTGCGCAGAGAATATACACTTAAATCTAGAAAATGCTCTTTCTATGGATACCCGCATAGTTAGTACTACTAGCACAGTTATAGCTGACTTATAAAGTTCTGGCATACTATTTTTCTACATTTTTTTAATCTCCCTTTATTATCAATTGATCGAATTATATATTCTATTTCTAAACATTTATTAATAGTTGTCCTGAGAATTAATCTTATATTAAGGATTTCATGCGACTTTAATAAATCTTCCATCATCTAAATTATCTTTCGAATGTGAGCTCGTAGGAATAGTATCTACAATTTCAATATTCGATTATTTAAATTATGTATTAAGTTCCAAGTTTTAGAAAGATGTTTTTTGGACATCTCTTTTTTATTCAGTTAAAATTACATTATAACTTGGGTTCGAGATATATAGCTGAGCAAAAAATGTCATTTTTTCAAATTTATTTCTCCTGCTTTCATCGTAGAAACTAAAAGTCTGGCAACTGGAGTGTCTAATTTGCTCGTTTGCATGATTCATTTAATTCACGCGGCATAAAAACAGCCCATTGTCAATTGTTCGGTTTACATATATTTTGTCAAAATGTAAGCAGTATATAAAGCTGTTAATATATCGCTAATTATGTTTCCATTCATTCTCTGATAAACATTTTTAGCTATCATTGCCTTGGAGCAAAATTTCTTGGTAAAAGTTTTTAAACTCGAGTAATCTCTCCAACATTAAATAGATTGAGTTCCATCTTGTGCAATAACTATTAGTTTTTCAAAATTCAATTTGGACAGAATAGCCATTGTTATCCGAATTTTTTTTTGCATATGTTTTTTGCTTTATTTATATAGACAATTTCATTTAAATTTTTAAAATGTATCTCATTTAAATATGGATCTGATATTAGGTGCACAAGATTAATATTTTTCAATATTAAAAGGTTTCTTTATTTTCATCATGAATTATATCATTGTTGTTATTTAAAATTATCATTATTTAAATAATCGTTAAGGCTATCATCTTCATCATTTTCTTCATCGTGATGTATTAATGGCCTAATTTAATTTAATCATATTTGCTGCATTATCGGTGATTATAGTGTAAATTTGCTCAATTTCTTATTTCATATTCTTTTATAACATCTAGAAATAATTTTTCCACGATATTCTGATGTGTGTCGATCTTTTATCTCTTTCATTGCATAGAGTTCTTAATTTTTTTTTTCAGTTATTTATAAATTGAATGTTGATCTCCAATACGGACCTATCCATATGTAATTTAAACGAAATAAATTTTTGGTATATTTCCTTTTAATATTATTGCGGATATTTTGCGAATTGATAGTTAAATTTCCACCCAATCCTATAATTATTGGTTCTACAATATTTCGAAATATGTGTCGTCAATTGATTATATTGGTCTTCCTTAAACTGTAATTAACTCGGTACAGGAACGGATCAAAGTTTCTTTAATGATATTTATTTGTATTAGAGTAGTTCAGGGCTTAAAAGCATTTTTAAGCATTTTTGGAATGTATTGTAATGATTTGCATTTTTCGTTATTTAATAGTCAAATTTTCTTTTTCTTTTCAACTGATAATTTGAATTCCCTATCGTGAAATCTTTCTATATATGGATCATGATTTTTAGCATGGTGCCCAGTAAAAACTTTACCGCAATCTTCTCGGTTACGAAAATATAGATTGATTTTTTGTATAATATATTTAATCTTAAAATAGGAATGATGAATAAGATCAATTATACAAATTGAATGAATAAAAAGCTTTATTAGAAACAATTTTACATTCATTTTTATATTATAATTTGGTTATTTTTTTTTATCATTTAAAAAAAACTTGGATCATAGAATTTAAATGTCAACGATAATTTTCGCCCAATACGCGCGCTTCGTAGACATCTGCTATAACAATAGCACTCCCCTCATTTTTAATGATAGCGTTATATATTCCGAAGAGAGAGTATAACAGGATGACCCTATCCCTCGGTCTGCTTAGCTGTCCACAACATGATGAAAGATATTAAATTTGATTTTGACCTCGACCTTAACCTATTTTATCTAGATGATGGAACCCTTTGCGGTAATTCGCATCAAATAAGGAATGCCCTTAGCCACCTCGAAACAGAATGCACTAAAATTGGTATAGAAATTAAACAAAATTAAAACAGAAATAGGCTTCCTCAACCCAGAGATTCCCTTTGATTTGTGTTTATAGACTACATTATTATCGAAAAAGAATCTTGGGCTCCCCATTACTGAATAATAATATATCGGAAAAAAATTATAGATAAAACTTTTTCTGAGATGCAAAACTTGGAATAGTTCAACAACCACATTCCGCACCAGCTTTTTTTACTTACTAAAAAAAGATTTATATCTAGCTAAAATCTCGCATCTCTTTCACTCATTCTCCTCATTAACCTCCTCAAAATTTTTCATTCAGCACAATATTCGCTTAAAACTTTTACAGAAAGGATTCTCAACCTTTCATTAACAGACTTTAATTGGCACCTGCCCAATTACACGCTAAACTAGGTAGTATCGACTTGATCCTCTTAGAACTACTTTCCCTATCTCTATTTATCTTAAATCGCCTAGCGCTCAATCATGCAAACTCAACATTCATAACTCACAATGATGATCTTCTATCAGCAGCAATCAAACCAATAATTCTACTTACCCCAGACGGTTATACATTTCTAACCAAAATTTCCAACAAATCTATCATGGAATAAGGAAATTACAAAATAGTCATAACCGTACCGATATTAACGATATATATGGCGTGCATGAATGGCTGTAAGCACTTCCAAGCCAAAACTTAGATAATCTCTTAACCAATGACTGACCAACTGTGAAGAGTTACTATAGGATTTAGACTTGGATGTTCGCTTACACAGCCACACACTTGCCACCAATGCAACCTACCCGTTCGACCTAACGACCGACACGGTCATAACTGCACCAGCAGTCAAGGACGCCATCTCAGGCATAAAGCAATTAATAAAATTATTCATAACGCGTTTAATAAGGCTAAAATATCCAACATCCTCAAACCAACTAACCTCTCATTACAGGACGGCCTCTGACCCGACGGTTTAACCTGCACCCCCTGGTTCAACGGGAAATCCTTTATTTGCGACGCAACCTGTATTTCCTCCTTTCCTTCATCAATTAAATCAAACCCACTTACTTGCGGGTAAAATAAAAAAAATGAATAAATATTCAAAATTAAATAACTTTATATTTCAGCCAATAGTCATATCAACTTAACGGCAATTTCTCACAGTCTACATATTTATTTTTAAAAACCTTATCGCGAAAACAAACGAACGAATCCATATTTCTTAAACAAAAACTTCAACTAGATATTTTTAAACACAGTTATACTTGTTTTTTAGGTACTTATTCATTATTAAAATAAGTCCTTCCTGATACTTATAATATATATATATATATTTTTTTATTTATATTTAGTATTATATATGTTTATATACTTGGTTTAAAATAAAATTTACTAGTATTGGAAAAAAATAAAATAAAATAGTCAGCAATATTTTACTGATATATATAATTTTTTATATAATAATCGAATATATTTTTTTTTATTTAGATTTCTAATATTCAATCATTATAAATTTTTTACTAATAAAATCATATGTTAGTTAGCATTTATACCATTATTCATCATGCAAAATAGAAAATATGATTAATGAATGGTTTTGTAATGAATATTCTATTAAATCTGTTTTTTTAAATTATAAAAAATCGTACCATAAATCTTCTGTTTTTATAATTTAAATAACATATAGAATTCTATCGAAATTCAACATGGTGGCCAAGACGAGTCTCGAATCGCGACCTTCGTTATATAATCCTTTTTTAATAACTAATATATATATATATATAAGAATAAACTTGTTAATATAGCCAAGAATAGTAAAATGTGATTTTAAGATTACCTTATCAAATTAACTAGTAATTTGCTTAATATCCATTAAATTGATTGATATGTAGATAATATTTTTTTTAAAAAAATTTAATTTTAAAACAAATCACGAATTTAATCAATGGCCTCCAAGGAAAATTAAAATTTCAAATTTAGTGTTAAAAACTTAAATTATTTTCAAAACAGCTTTAAACCGGTTTAAACCGGGTTCGGTTGGCTCTTTTTATAGCTTCTCTATAATGGTTACGGGTACGGTTCAGAAAATTATAAGGCTCATTCCGATTTTGCGGTTCGGATCGGTTCATGGTAATAATAACACTATTTTTTTTTTAAATTTCAATTTTTCAAGCAAATAAAGATATCCTCTAGAAATTAAAAAATATTTTTATAACAAAAAAATAATGAATAATAAATTAATCTCGATGATTCGTGTTGGGACCTTCGCATTGGCATATATTGGAATAGATTTAACTAAAGGTAAAACAAAGTTCATAAACGTCGAAATATTGTTAGCACTAAATCTATCTTTTCAAGCAACTGTTTTCTAAGTTGTGTAGTGGACAGAAAAAAAAATAGATATAACTAAAAAGTAAAAGGCAAAAAAATAAACTAATAAAATAATTTTTTTATATATTCTATAGCTCAATGTGTGATTACGATGAATGGAACGGCTTACACAGATAAACTTCTTAATGCGTACTCCAATATAAAAATAATTACATTTATCGTCAATCTTTTCCTGATAAAAAAAGAATGAAAGAAAGAAAGAAAGAAAGAAAGAAAGAAAGAAAGAAAGAAAGAAAGAAAGAAAGATTTTAAAGAATATTTGATGTCAGAGGGACTTGAATCTTTTTCATTCATTTTACTAGTGTAAGTTAATTCAAAAAAAAACTATGAACCTGTAACTTAGTTTATTTTATTTATTATTTTAAATGGAATAATAACACATGGAAAATAAACTCGTTATATATATATATCCCCTTACCTCAAAATAAGGCTAATAATCTTACCTAAAACCACAATTATTTTTATCTATTCTCTCAGTAATCCAGTTTTTTTCCCTTCCAGGGTTTGATCACTTTATTTGGATCCAGGATATTCGAATCATCTTGTTCTTTGATTCGAATGTGTTGATATGCGCTTTCCTGAATTCTATTTCCATGTACCTCTGTCTCATACTCATGTTCTACTTAACACACCAATACAGTACCAGGGTTCTAGCACGGTTGTATTTCATATTTATACACTTTACATTATTACCAAATTCTTACATTTAGCATTTTTTTTTTTTATCGTGGTAAAATTTGTGTTTCCATGTTTCTTCCTCCTTTTTATGCGAAGGGATTGGTACATTTGATTTAAAACTATTTGTAGTTTCCAATCAGTCGTTAACTCAACCGGAGTCCAATTGTTGAATGTTTTGGTATTGCTACATAATATTAATATATGAGCTATATGAATTTTCTCGTTCTCCATTATTGCTTTCCTGGTAGTAATCTTTCAACTTTCAACTCTTCCCAACGTCTACATGACAAGATTTTCACTGGATGCAAACCTACTCAATAACCTAAAACTACCCCCCTACAAAATTTTTGCCGCCTTCAGCGGCGATGTTTCCCCATTATTACACCTAACTTGAATTATTTTATACCAAGGAGTTCTTTTTTAGATGAGGAATTCAATTAAAAACCCCCTCATAATGCGTCATTATAGCATTATTAGGTATGAGCTTGCTGAAAATGTCAAGTTAAAAGGATAGCAGTAAGATTTTATTTGGAAAATAGTCTATGATTGTTTGCATTATATAGATTTGGTCGATCATCAACAATATCATTTTATTATAATAGGTCTATATTAAAAGTATTAATTTTTACAGCTATATATTTTGTCCTTATTTCATCTCAAAATTTAATAGATAACCCTCAAAAAAATTTCTCCAACCCCCATCAAAGGCGCCTACCCCCAAGAAAACTTGGATTCAAACTGTTCCTACCCACCCCAGCTCATGTAGACGCGGACTCTTTCTATCATGGGTTTTGAGTGGCAGGGATTTAAAGTGATTGGGTTAATGCCATTCAACTTACGAACTAAAATATTGTTTTCGCCTATAATTTTTTGAACACGAGGCCGTACAAAGGGATCTCTTAATACATTAAATCCCCGAATCGATATTGTATTGTTTATTATCACCACCCATCTCTAACAGACATTTATTATGGCATACCAGTAATTTATATCTACTGACCCTAAATACTCTAAAAACTCAAAAGGTAAATCACTCTCCAAGTAGATTTCGAGGACGATAATCTTTGCTTCTTATATGAGGTTTTCTAAATAATTGGTTTGCCAACGATATTTTCTATTTACGATTATATTACTTTTTTTTTTAAATTGAATAATAATACTATTATTTATTTTTTAAGAATATTGGATTACTTAATAATATTCAAATTCATTGCCGCAAAATACATCATATACTCTTATTGCTTAGGGTTAGCGTGCAAACTTTTGCTTTCTATTTATATACAACTATAACTAAAAAAAGCATAATAGGAAGGGAGTACCATTATATTCAAAAGAGTGTAATTATAGGTGGGTAGATATAGGTTTTCGAATGGGGTTTGCAGTGAATATCCCTGTCATGTAGACGCTCATTGGCACATTGCCTTAACTTCCCATTTGATAATTTCGCAGGAACCAATGGTGTAGCCCCTTCACTTTGACCGAAAAAGTCTAACTCTTCTTCAATTTCCTTCTCCCACTAGAAAGAAACTATCCTTTCTTTCTTTCTTTCTTTCTTTCTTTCTTTCTTTCTTTCTTTCTTTCTTTCTTTCTTTCTTTCTTTCTTTCTTTCTTTCTTTCTTTCTTTCTTTCTTTCTTTCTTTCTTTCTTTCTTTCTTTCTTTCTTTCTTTCTTTCTTTCTTTCTTTCTTTCTTTCTTTCTTTCTTTCTTTCTTTCTTTCTTTCTTTCTTTCTTTCTTTCTTTCTTTCTTTCTTTCTTTTCTTTCTTTTCTTTCTTTTCTTTCTTATCTACATGCTAAAAAAAATGGGTGAAAATCCCTTTTGCAATTTTACATCCAACTTGGTAATCATTGAGACATTCGATAATTTATACCTATTTTCCCCTCAAAATTATGTGTATTTCGTGAACTTTATTTAATTCATTAAATTTAAAATCAACAATTTGATTTTTTATTAAATTCGATATTATTTTCAGAGCTACAAGGTTCAACAATTAATTAGTCAGAAATTTTGCAAATATCAAAAATAATGAGGGGGATTTCACTTCCTCTCTCAATAAATCAGCCATTCCTATTTCACGAATTTTTATTTCGGATGCTATTCCACTATTATTTTTCGTTTCAGCATTATCTACTTGCTCAAATCACTATTTATTATAAGAGTATCTCAATAATTATTAGCAGGATCAAGTTTGGTAATCCAATCCCATCACCTATCAATGAGAACCGCTCCCAAAATTGGGTTTATCCAAAACTTCAATTTTAGGCCAATCGAATTGCCTGACACACATAGGTTCTTTTTTGAGTGTGTCCTCAGGCCAATATTTATTATAATTTTTCCTTAGGCAAATACTTGCACCGGTATCGAATAAAATTTCAATATTTTGTCTATCAATTTTCACATCAACACGAGGGCACGGACACCGTTCAATGCATTCTAATCGACTGAATCATATTTGAATTTTTACTTTCAATGCATAATTGATATTCATGCCTAAATTCTTCCCTTGAATTTAGAGACCTCTGAGTATTACTAATCCTTTTATTATAAATCTCCAATGGATATATCCCACTCTTTTTTCAATTATTATTATAATCCTTACTATTCAGATCAATAGTCAATTTAAAATTTTTTATATTCTCATCAAAATGACAATAAGAATTTCACACCCTGCAACTGTATATATTCGAGTTTAAAATTAAATTTACAACCTATCATTCCCATAGCAATAGTCCTATTTTTATTAAATATTCCAAAGGATTTTAAACAGCACTATATGTATTTAAAAACTATCATTATATGATTTTCTCCCAAATTATATATTCAGTGCAATCCACTCATGGATTGAACATAATTCAACGAGATATGAACCATAGGTTTACATCTGAAGCACATTTGGGCGATACCTATTTTATTCATATTTGTTACACTTTGATTCGGGATAATAGGGAATTTTATATTTCGAACCACCGGTTTATCAATACTAGTGCCCTCTGCAGAAAACCCCTTTTTAAAATTTACTTCTTTAACGAAGCAATTTCTTTTTATATGAACTAAGAATCTGCATCGATTACAAATCGTATTAACTTTAACACATGTTTGCGCAATAAAATATTGATTAATATTTCCGATCCCTAGAAAAACAATTTTTTTTTCACTGTGACCTTTTCGGCCACAAATTTTTTAATTTACACATCTCACTATAGAAATTTTTTTTTTTTAATTTTCCTTGAAATTTCTTCTTATTTCTCTTGAAATAAAATTTAATCCTTCATCATTTTTCACTTGATAAATTTCGCTTTGATTTTTTAATTTTTTTTAAAACCACTATAAGTTCCTTTCCTTAATTATAGAAACAGGATTTTATTGTTGTTTTTTAATTTCTTTCAAAATTAAATTTAAACTGTCAGTAAGAATCTCTTTCGTACCACCGCATTTTTACAATCAAGGCTGTACTTCACTCGTTATTGGCTTCCTCATTCCTTATGGGAATGTTGCATTAGTTTAATCCTCAAGGCATTCTTTTGATTATTTCAAAATTAAATTAAAACTATTTTTCATATCCTTGCACAGACATGGTAATATTTTGCTTGTCTATGAGCTTAACAGGCCAAACTATGTTATTCATTAATAGTGCGGGTCTTACTATTATTCTTAATTAAAAATTTAACAAATGCAAATGGAATAAGTCTGTTACTATTCAGTCATCCCAGTAAATTTCTTAATTAAACATTTTATAAATGTTAGTCTTAAAAAGTGACAATTTTTTTTAGAGGAAAATTCTTGTGAAAATTAACAAAATGTATTGCCATACTTGCATTGTACACATAATCCTTTATGAATCACCTGCTATGAACTATGTCACGGAATTGGGTCTAAATTCTTTAATTTGATGATTATTTTCAATTATCTGAATTCAAATCCGGTCAACGAACACCAATAAATACTAAACATTATATTTATCCTAATGCTAAATTTCTCGATAAATTGGAAACAAAATATAATATTTTTTACAAAATTACGTCTAAACATCCCTAATATCATTATGTCCATTGAAAATTTTTTTCAATTTTTAAATAACATCTAATGGTTAAATTATGTATTTGCGAAAATATTATTATTGGCAGTTTATGACAATTTCGAAATCAATTTTTTTATTTAATCGCCCTTAGGATTGTTGTTTTCTGGCTTAGAGCTATTTAGTTTGATTAGGGATTTAGCCGCTTTCATAAATGAGCAGTTTGTTGAAACTACAATTGGTAAAAATTGATTGTTGTCTGCTAGATGTAAATTATTTTAGAATTTACTTTTTTTCCTCTATGCCTAATGGATCGTAATTATATTTGATGTGGCCGAAATGTGTATATGTGAGGTCGCAATACATGTGTTTCCCTATATCGTAGGAGATTGACGTAGGCCCATCAAACCGCGAGTTATTAATGACAGAATTATCTCGCGGTTCGAGATGCGAAAAATTGTCGGTTTTGAATAAAATTTTTTAATTCTTTCGTGCCTTACATATTTGCATCGATTCACTAGACAATGGAGTAGATGTCTAACTTTTAAATCAACCAATACACCACATCTTTTACAGTTTTAGGGTAGAAATATGTCTAAACCAAGCCGCCTGATAGTCTATGCATGTCTACATATTATTCCAAAAGATATTTATTTAACCTGGTTGGATAAGCTTTTAAACATCTGTGGCCTGATTTATCCATTAACAATGAGCAAAGATTAGAGTACATTTCTGCGTGTCATTGCTAGAGAAGAGATAATCGACAGAGCATGACCAGATTGCAGTATCCCGATCCTTTTGTAAATCAGAAAATATATAAATTGCGCCAAAGAATGTGTTAGTAGGCCAACATAACAAAGCATCGTGTTTAACATGGTGTCCCTGAAATGGTTTAATTAATTTGTAAATAAGATTTTTTTAAATTTTTTTTTAAATATAAAATATAAGAAACTAAGGCAAGGGGGTAATGGTGATCGTAAGCCAAGACCACCCGATTTTGTTTGGTAGAGTGGTTTGTAACCAGCCATTTTTTATTTTAAATTTAAGGCTGAACTATATTCTTCCAATATCCATTTAAAATTTTTGGTTCATATTGTGGAATAGTTGGAAAATAAATAGGTGCCATATGATCCAAGGCAGGTGGTCATTTTTTTATAGCGGCCTCATTTATTGGGGGCTTCACCCCTATACTCCCATTTTGCCCCGTTTTTGCCAGGTCTTCGACCGGGTTACCTTATATGGCTTCTTCGATTTACATGATTTTTATTAGTTCTTTTTTTTTTGGAAAATAAGTTCAAAAGATTTACATTTTTATTATACGATAATCATATATTTTATTTTTAAAAAAAGCACATCTAAAATCATATTTACTACCAATATAAAATAAAATTCATTGCACATATGTATTTTAAATTAGATTTATAACGATATTGCACTGCAAAATCAAATCATACATCACATGTTAAATATAAAAAAATACATATACTCAATATATCAAACCAATTAATTTTACACATATAAAATTATTGCAGTTATATCAGGTACCGATCATATTGTAAATAGATATTAATAAAATTGAAATAAAAGAATTAAGGAAATATATAATTCTTACGTTAATAAATCTCTCACTAACTTTGAACCTTTCGCAAATGTACAAGAATATCTTCCAGTTTAATCTGCTCTAATGGTTCTTATTCAACTGACATTACTAAAAACGCTTCTAATTTTTTTTGGTCAATATTAGCTCTCAGCTTATTTTTATAATTTTTTATTTAGTAAATGTTTTCTCGCAATTAACCTGCGTAAATGACAAAGTTAAAATGTATTCATATGCCAAAAATAAATTAGTGACACTTGTATGCACATTGCATCTTTTAAAAATTTCATACACGCATATTAAACACTTGCTACACTTATTATCACACTCTGAGTTATTATCATATTGTAATATTCCATCTTCTTCATTTGACTCCTCACTTGTACATACGATCATCGCCCGTTTCATTTAATTCTGATACCAAATCTTTGAATACACCGGCAAATGAACATAATTCGTTATGAAATTTAACACTCAATATATATTTGCTTATTGTGCCAGTTTTTCCAAGGCCTTTTTCAGAAATACCTTTACTATTTATTTCATCAAAATGTCTTGGATACAAATATTGCACATTCAAGATAAACTCTCGATTCGCAGAAAGTAGTTGCGGATAGGACGAAATAGTTCGAACCTATAAAGATCAATCGATTCTTGATGACGTTTATCTTGGCGTTTATCACTATATATACTCTTCGCTTGTCCTATTCGATTTTTTGGCAGAGCATTCTGTACCCTGATACTCTCCGGGAGCTTTAAACATTAAAATGTTTCATTTAAATTAGAAGCCATTTTATACTTTATTTTTAATCGGTGTAATAATCAATGATACAGAAGACTTAACATCCTCTATCATTTTCCATGTTGACAATTTTTTTAGTTTAAAGATATGACAATGGCCCAATTATTTCAAAAATTTCCCAAATATATTATAGCTGTACTCAGAGTTTTAAATTTACATAAATTATCAAGCTTTTGTCTCAAATGATTTATTATCTATTATAAATTGAAGTGCATTTATCGCCGGGGTGGCCTAATGGGTAAGATGTAGGCTTGGAAACACGAGCATGAACAAGGACGAAACTTTCAAGTTTTTCTTCGATGACTGATGTGTAAAGACATGTGGTATGATGAATTTCGGAGCTTAGAGATGACACCCCGGTCACCGACAGGCCTGGACAGCCGGGTGCTAAGGATACCTGTCCAATAAACAAAATGAAGGACACAAATGAAAATATGAATATGAAAGCTAGGGCGTTCCCTCCATGCGACGTGCAGGGTGTAGACCTCCATCCTGTGAAAAATAAAGTAAAGGTCAAAGCAAAGAAGACAAGACTGGCAAGTTTGAATATTGGGACGCTTAAAGGTAAGACGAGAGAATTGGCATCAATGTTGAACAGGAGAAAAGTTGATATAGCGTGCATACAAGAGACGAGAAGACTTTGATGATTGGAGATGGGTATAAATTGTACTATAATGGACTTGTTAGCAATAGGAACGGTGTCGGCATCATCCTCAGTCAAGATCTAACCTCCTCAGTTGTAGAAGTCAACAGGATCTCTGATAGACTAATGAAGATAAAACTCTGCATTGGTCAATCAATACTACACATCCTATCAGTATATGCTCCTCAAACGGGTTGCAAGGAAGAAGAGAAAGATGACTTTAGAGCTATCCTTGATGAAGCCGTAATGGAAATCCCTAAGGATGACCTAGTCATAATTGGTGGTGACTTAAATGCGCATGTGGGGAAAGCAAGAGATAGCTACAAAAGGTATCATGGTGGTTTTGGATACGGAGAAAGAAATGATGAAGGAGAGCACGTACTGAAATTTGCGCAAGCCTTCGACCTTGCCTTAACCAACACCTACTATAGGAAAAAAGATAGTCATTTAATAACATATGAAAGTGGTACTAGGAAAACACAGATAGATTACATGCTAATCTCTCGCAGAAGATTAAAAGATGTAATAGACTGCAAAGTCATCCCAGGAGAAGATATCCCAGCCCAACACAAGCTACTAATCATGGATTTACAAATCTCAAATAAATCCACTCAAAATAAGATAAAACTGGAACCATGCATCAAATGGGGCAAATTAAAAACAATGACAGATGCCTTTGCAATCAATGCAAACATTGAAACAATAAATTGCTCACAAGTCAGTGAAAAAATATGGACAGACCTTTCATCCAGATTAATAGACACTGCAAAATCGACGCTAGGCTTGACAAGAGGAGGCAACAAATCACACAAAGAACTATGGTGGTGGAATCAAGAGGTACAAACCACTATACAGGAGAAAAAAGCCCTTTATAAAATATGGCACAAATCCAAAAATGCAGATGACAAGTCAAGATACAAAAAATCCAAGAGATTAGCTACAAAGGCGGTGGCTAGGGCCAAATCTATGGCATACGATGACATGTACGAAGATCTACATACCAAAGAAGGGCAAAATAAAATATACAGATTAGCCAAACAGCGAGAAAAGAACTCTAGGGATATAAACGGAGAGGAAAAAGAAATAATGAATAGATGGAAAGAATATTTTCAGGAGCTTCTCAACTTTAATTCCCACATATTGCATCTCGACGAACACTCCCCTTGTCAAAACCTTGTACAACCTATAACAGAACAAGAAATAATCACATGCCTCAAGCATATGAAAAATATCAAAGCTAGGGGTCCAGACGATATTCCAATAGAAAGCCTTAAAGCACTAGGAGATGATGGAATACATCTCCTCACAAATCTGTACAATAAAATACTTGGAAATGAAGAGGTTCCCCAAAAATGGAGGAAGAGCTATCTAGTTCCTATCTTCAAAATAAAGGGGATCCACACAATTGTCAAAATTACAGGGGAATAAAACTAATGTCACACTGTCTAAAACTATACGAAAAAATAATAGAAAAAAGATTAAGAGATATAATCAAAATAGGAGAGACACAGTTTGGCTTTATGCCTGGAAGATCAACAACCGATGCTATCCATGCAATTAGGCAAATGAGTGAAAAATACAGGGAAAAGAACAAAAAGCTACACATGGTCTTTCTCGATCTAGAAAAGGCCTTCGATAGAATCCCAAGAAAACTTATCTGGTGGGCGCTACGCCACAAAAAAGTTCCCGAAAAATATATAAGAATAATAGAGGATATGTATATGGGACATACAACAATGGTCCGTAGCACAACAGGTACTTCAGCAGGCTTCACAATAGCCGAAGGAGTTCATCAAGGGTCGGCTCTCAGCCCACTTCTCTTCATTACAGTAATAGATGTATTAGCACAGTCTATACCTCAAACAGTCCCGTGGAATATGATATTTGCAGATGATATTGTGATACTTGCCGAATCCAAGGATGAAATGAAAGAAAGGTTAGTGAATTGGATAAATATCCTAGAAACGCACGGATTAAAAGTAAATAGAGAAAAGACGGAGTATATGGTGATAGGAGGAGATGAAACGGAGAGTATTGATATAAATGATTGGCAGATATCCGCAATTGAAAGCTGCAAATATTTGGGCTCCACTATACAAACAAACGGCACAATAGAAAAAGAGATAAAGAATAAGATTAATCAAGGGTGGTTAAAGTGGAGATCTTTATCTGGAGTGCTATTTGACAAAAGAATCCCACACAAATTAAAGGGAAAAATTTACAGTTCCATAGTACAACCAACTATTCTATATAGTTCGGAAACATGGCCAACCAAAGAATCAGACGAGAGAAGTCTACAAACTATGGAGATGAGAATGCTGAGGATGATTGCTGGGGTAACAAGAAAGGATAAGGTGCGCAGTACAAGAATACTAAATAGTTTAAAGGTAGTGCCCATTAAGACTAAGTTAATGGTAAACAGACTTAGGTATGGGCACACAATGAGAAGGCCTATGAACTACATAGGAAATAAAGTTGAAAGATTGGAAGTGATGGGCAAACGTAAAAGAGGAAGGCCAAAACTTCAATGGGGCCATAAAGTTAGAGCCAATATAAAGAAGTATAAAATAGATAAAAGAGATTGTACGAATAACATAAAGTGGAGAGAGATGTTGAAGGAGCTTACCACCAGAAAAGGTGAAAGCTAAAGAGTAAAAAAAAATAAAAAAAAAAAAATAAAAATAAATTGAAGTGCATTTATCGCGGGAGCAAGCTATCTTTACCATATATTCTCTAAGGACTTTGTCACGTGCCCACCACCTTATCTAACCTATTTTTTGCAACTTTCTCAACTTATTTTGGCCCAGATGAATTATGTTGTTTCACCCCAGCATCCATCCTTTATTCTTATTCACCGACCTGGGTTTTATTTGATTTCAAGATAAAAAGAAATATTGGCTATATTATTATCTACAATGTATAAAAATGTAATATAATGAATTAATCAAAACTTAGCTTTCTTCAGTCTACTCAAACGAAAGCGTTTTTACTTCATTTGAAAAAAAAACAAAGCGTTAATTGAAGCTACTGGTATTTTATGCATTATCTTTCTTTCTTTCTTTCTTTCTTTCTTTCTTTCTTTCTTTCTTTCTTTCTTTCTTTCTTTCTTTCTTTCTTTCTTTCTTTCTTTCTTTCTTTCTTTCTTTCTTTCTTTCTTTCTTTCTTTCTTTCTTTCTTTCTTTCTTTCTTTCTTTCTTTCTTTCTTTCTTTCTTTCTTTCTTTCTTTCTTTCTTTCTTTCTTTCTTTCTTTCTTTCTTTCTTTCTTTCTTTGAATAAATGCCCGCTTTAAATGAAAATTTGTTCCCATATAACGGTATAAAAAAATAGAAAGGTATTTGACATTTTTTTTAAAAATAATAAATTATTATATGATGTTAAGATCAAATGAGAACAAAATATGTTTTTCTTAAAAAAAAAGTTGTTTCCATATTTTGTGCTTCTCATAATAATATTTTTTCTATTTAAAAGCAACGTTTTTGAAATTGTAACCAAAATTTAATTATAAAAAATTAAAAATGAGTAAATTTAGTTTACTAATAAATCTATCATTAGAGGACCTCAATCCAGATTTTGCGTGTAAAATTATGTCTGCGCTGTTTGAAAAATATATTGTATTTTAAGCTCACAAATATATTATTAACACATTTGATAATATTTTGTAATGATTATTTCATGATAAAAAAAAATATTAATAAATGTTGGCTATAAATATATATTAGCAAGGTACTACATGTCACCCCCCGCGTGATGCGATTAGCGAAATTTAAAGGTGCGGTGGTCCTATCCAGACCTGACCCAGACCGACTGCCAGACCGATTTTTGAGACCACAGTTTGGGCCGGTCCGTTTAATTATTCTACAGTCAGTCCTTTTATTAATATTTAAGTTTGCTTTTACTATTCAATTAATCAAATTTTTATACATTTAATTTTATGTTATTATTTTTTTTCTAGAGGAGTCGTTTGCAGTTTTTATTTCCATTTTGATTTTTTTGCGATATGCCAACCATAGGTTTCTCAAAGAAGAAGCATTTTAATTGTAGTCCCAAGTAATAAAGAATTTAATTACAGGTGATTTAGAACAACGTGTCCCAGTATTGCAAATTTTTTCAAAATTTTTTTAATTTATCCGTCAATCAATAAAATTACCTAATTGTTGATTGGTAGGAGAAAAAAAATGTTTTTTTATTTAACGAGTGTTTTGTCATTGGATATGTGTTAATAGTGAAAAATTGTTTCTTGATATTTGTTTTAAGAAATTTAGGAATTGTTAGAATTTAAAGTAAAAAAAATTTAATTTTTTAAGAATTGTAGTAATTAAAAGTGAGGACTAAAAGAAACCAATGTTTGGATCAATTTTTTGAAAAGACAGTGGTTAGGTTCGGGTCTGGACCGAAAGGCCTAATAACCGCCAACTTTTTTTTTTACTAGGTCGCGATGTATAAAATACTGTTTGAAGGTTATATTTTTTAAAAAAATCAAAAAAAAAAAATTTCTAAGCTTTCAACCTGAACCAATAAAAATAAATTTAATAAAAATTAAAAATAAATTTTTTTTTTAAAAAAAATATATTTTTTAATCTTATTAAACACTTTTAAAAATAGATTTTGCACCTGAAATAGCAAAAAATACCAAAAAATACCAAAAAATTAAAAGGGAAATTTTTTTAAAATTAATCTATATATATATTAATAATGTATTTCAAGGACGCTTTTAACATTTGCGATTTAGTTTTTCTAATAAGGGGTAATATAATTCATTTTTTCAAATTTTAATCTTTTTTTTTCAAACCAAAAAATTAAAAATTAAAAATAAAATTATCCTCTAGAAAAATAGAAAATGCATGATAATTTAATCTTCACTATTCTTGTTGGGATATTGGCATTGGCATATTTTGGAATAGATGAGGCTAAAGGTAAAAAAAACGAAGTTCAATTAATTCTACTGTACTGTTAAAAAGATTATAAATCTAATTTTTTTTTAAATCAACTTTTGTTTTTTGTTTGTTTTTTTAAAGTTTTTTATAGTTAGAACTAAGAAAAATAAATGTAAAAAGATAAAAAAAAGAAAAAATTAAATGATTAAAAAATATATATATTATTTTTCTTTTAAGCTCAATGCCATGTTAAAATAAATGAAACGAATTACACGACTGGTACATTTCCTGCAGCTCGCTCCTATATGAGTAAAAACAATCAAAAATCCTTATCATTTCAATTTATTTATACAATACGAAATACATAGTGTAGAATTGATTTTAAATCGGCGATTTAGAAAAATCTTAAAATCCCATTTAACCGAAAATGCATTTCAGCATGTGTAAAGTATTTACCCTATGAATTTCAGCCAATTTTTGCCACGAACTTTAAGAACTACTTCTAATTTTATATTAATTTCTATATAGAATTTTTCATATAATATAAATTAAAAAAATTACTAAAATGTCTATGGCTGAAATTTATAAGGTAAATACTCTACACATGCCAGAATCCATTTCCGGTGCTCTCTGTAAAGGATTTAAAATCCCGAATCCCTATACGACATATTTACATTTCGTTTCTTTTTAAATTTTTCTTTCCTAAATAAATTAATTATATAGATAACGAATTTCCAATTAGGTATGTGATACGGAAGGGGAACGCTCCGTGCAAATTTCAGATCAAAATGGGGACCTTTCTCAATGGGACAAAGATAAGTATAAAAAAATAGACTTTGAATCTTCGTTAAAGGGCGGTTATAACCTAATATATCCGGCAAAAAAAAATATTTCGCCGTGATCATGTTCCTAAAAGGGAACATTTTTTTGAACCGATAAGTGGGTTATTCACACTCGCGTTCGTCCAAACTTCCATTCTTTTGCTACTATCGAAATCCTGAGGCCATGCGCGGTATTATTTTAGGCTAAATCATTGTGGTTAACCGTTTTTTAAAAGCATCGGTGGTTTAACAACAGTAGGTATACGTGTAACAATTATTTTTGATATTTTTTGGGATGCTAAAATTTAATAGGGTTTTCATGATATAAATATTAAATATTTAAGACGGAAAAAAATAGGTTCCCAAGGAAAATATGATTTAAGAATGTTTATTTTTTTTACACACTTTTGTTTACAAACTTCCGGAAAAAATAGAATATAATAGAACACGAATGAATCTTTATAATTATTCCGCCGATACTTTTTAACCCTAGATGTAGCTCTTTTTTTTTAGATTCTCAATCCTTCCCGAACTCTGATCTTGATCGTTTTCGATACAGCGTAATTTTTTTAACCCTACCATTCACATACTAAATTTTTTTATTTTACGATTTATCGCAACTTTTTATACACAATCGTTTAGCTGCTAAGAATAAACCCGGCGTAAATTTTGTTTACGACAGTGGCATTGTGTCTGGAACTACCTCAAACAATAATGTCAATATAACCGTGGAGAAGAGTCCTTTGATCGGAGGATTTCAAGAAATAATCCTGAAATTCGATGTTAAAAAGAAAACGTATACAGGTGTCACTGTAAGAGTATGATTTAATTTTCTCCTTTTCTTTCTTTCTTTTTTATTCAATTTGATTTATTCCCAGTTTGGTTTCATTTAACACGTTATTACCTTCGAATATTTTCAGATTGATACGAAAAGTATGACTGCATCTCTCAGCTATAGTACCTTCACTTAATATATTTTTAACAAAAAAAATTTATTTAAAAAAATAATGCTACTTTTCATTAAATAATTCATCAATTTGTCAAAATTTTAAAAAATTTATATCATTTGATAATTTATAAAAAACAAAAATTTCGAAATTGTAATTTTGTAATCATTTATGAAAAATTATTAAAATGAATAAAAAATATATATATATATATGTATGCCATTTTTATTTTCCTCAATTGAAAGAATCATTATAAGATATATAATTTTAATGCGTCCTTTGATAATATTTTACAAAGCCCTCAGATCCTAAAGGCCTTGTCTTAATTCAACACACAAGTTATTTGAACATTGATTGTATCAATTATCATTCATTTACAAAATATTTAGAACCGTTCATAAATTGTTTAGAATAGAAGGTGCAGCGCGAAACCCGAGCACCAGGTTAGGGTTTAATATACAAGCTTTATGGAGGTAAGTCAATATTAGTAAATGTTTAATGTCGCAGAATAAGGGGATATCGCGTTCAATATTAAATGCTTTGGCGACTAAAGTAATCTGGCCTTATCCCGCCAAAACACAGATACGAAGATAATGATAACTATATTTACTTTCCTGAGTATTGGGTTTCTTAAGAAATGTTTAACGGGAATTCCATTTGTGTAAGTTAGAATGGCTACAATTAAGGCAGTGTTCAGGGCCAGTCAAAAAATTTAATGTTTCTAAGGGTTCCAATATAAAATCTATGATTGCGGGCTAAATTCTAAGAAAAGAGAGGGCAGTCATTGTTAGGATCTTGTAAAAATCTGTATACGCATGCTCTTAAGCTAAATATTAGTAAATCAAGCGTATGATAATTTATTTGCATTATATTACGGTTTATATTAACAATTTCAAAACTTTATAAATATCTAGGGTACGAAAAATAAGAAGGATTTTACTATTCAAATTTTCTTTATTTATTCATATCATTTATATTTCCCCCTTACCTTATTAAATAAGGTATATTCTTCTCGGAACATCTGTGGTAGTGGCACATTTTTTCTTTCGACTATTCTCTAAAACAATTCCGGTATTCTCCTTACAAGGATTAATATTAGTGATTTAACGGATTCTAAATTTTTGAGCATCTCTTTCAACGATCATTATTTTTTCTTCTCTACCTCATACAACATTTTCCTGCTTTTCTACATTATTACTCGACCAGATCTACATTTCAGCCTGTATTTATTATTTTACTTACATTGCATCATTGATATCAAATTCTTGAGTATCGGCATCATTTTGTCGTGGTAAAAAATTTTTTTTTCCATATTTCCTCCTACATTTTGTCGTCAAGGGATTTGAAGATTTGATTTTAAAACTATACGATTATTAATTTTATGGCGATTTTCCAATTGTTGAACATGACTCTTATTTGTACCGATTATTAATTAATATCAAGTTGGAGAAGTAATATTGTACCAGATAAATCGTACGATATTTGTGAAACGGCAAATATTTAAGATGCAGTTTTATGGTCTATAAGGAGTTAAAGATTACGAATTCTCGGCAAATTGATAATGTGAGTTATAAAAAAAAAACGTTAGTCCCTTCCCCCCTCTAGCATTTATAAGTTATATAAAATAAAAATGACGCCCACTAACCCGTTTATCGAGCGCACAGGCTGATAAAGTCTGTATTGTAAGTGCACCAAAGTATTTTTGTTATTTAATATGCTTTTTTTTTAAAAAAAATTCTTATTTTCTTCTCCAACAGCACCTCCTCCGTACCATGGTACTTTTTATTAGGGTTTGTGGGCTGTAAATTCAAAAATTTTATACTCACAACTACATGTATCATCGAGTGTTGTAGAACGGCTAACTCTATATCTTTATCCAGATAAACATTACGCAATCCTGAAGATTTTTCTCGTATGTGACCTTGAAAGTATAAAAAAACTATTGATAGCGAAATATCGAGACTTAGGCGAATATTTTTTTGACTAAAATATTAAGTTAGCCGTTAGCCATTTAACAACATCAGTATCATCCCAAATAGCGCGTTACGGCTACCTTCTATTTTTTAGAAAAAGTAGCGGCCTTATATTAGCTAATTTTTAAAACTGCTTGGGGATATTTTTCAATATTTTCTTGGATAAAATATTGAGTTAGAGGCTTCACAACACAAAACCGGCTTTGAAAGTAATTTATGAATGTATTGGTTGTCTCCTCTCCTTGGCAAATTTAGTTTTTAACGGGTCGGTTAATGATTCTCGATAACGGTTCTCTTTGTAATTTTTAATTTATTTGTATATATGTCTATTACAAGCCATCCTTTCATAATAATAAGAATAAGAATACGACTCAAATTTCTTTATTAAAAAACACCAACAACAATATCTATACATTATCAAAAAAATTACAAATCATAAATATCTAATTATCTAAATCTTCATGTCCCAAAGGTCCATTATTAGTTCCTCGCTGACATCTTCTCGAATTAATCCAAACTCTTCATCCCAAAATGGATAACAAAAGAATCCTTTCCCCATCAACCCATCATGTGTTCATCACCTCCTCTTCTTCCCCCAAGGAAAACTTAATTCCCCTGTCAGAAAATAACTGACATTTGATGTATTATATTAAATTTATTTCTTCTTTTTTTCAACAGTTACAACAATGTCGAATTTGGAATTTTAAATCCTTTACCGAGAGTGATTTATAAAAATTTTATAGGTCGATTCAACCGAAAATGTATTCTAGCATGGGTAGAGGACCCAAACTGTAAATTTCAAACAATTTTGTCACGAGCCTTAGAAGTTACTTCTAAATTTACATTAATTTTTTATATGGATATTTCATATAAATTAGAAAATACTATAAAATGTCTACGGCTGAAATTGGCTGAAATTTATAGGGTAAATACTCTACACATGCTGGAATTTCGATTCCTGTAAAAATCAGATTTTTAAAATCCAAAAACTCGCCCTTAGTAAATTATTTAGAGAGATTCCGAAACCCCATACGGCATATATATACGGATTAAATTTTCTGGAGAACTTATATTCGTACCTCGAGATATTTATTGGTACAATTTTTTTTTTAAATTTTGGGGCCACGGAACTGGGAAATTTTCAAAATATATTTCTTACTATTATAGCCCAATATAGGGTTATTTTCTAATATAATATTTTCCAGCAGGTTCTAGAAGGTTTTTTTAATAGGGATTGGATCCTAAAATTTTATCATTTAAATTTAAATGCATTGTATTTCCGGTATTTCAATTACAAAATTAAAATTACCTAATTAAAGTGAGATGTTGTTCATTTTTTTTATAAAAAAATTTACAAATGGTATTAAATTTTGGATATGGGTGTTTAGGCGCTATTTAGGGATGATACCTTTAAATGTCAGAATAAAATAATTTTTGAATGACAGCCCACAAACTTAAAAGTAGAGTAATCATGGGCTTGGCCCGGGATCGATACCCGGGTTCGGGAATTTTTCTTTTACAAAATATTGAAAACGGTTCGGGCTTGAACCCGGGCTTGATCCAAAAATTAAGGTCCCACGAAAGTCCGCTTTAGGGAAGGTTGATTAAACGGCTTCAGTGGGGCACGATGGTCAGTTTCCTAGTGGGGCTCAAATTGATTTTGTATCGTGGAATCTGCTGTTACCTTTTCTCCTTTCCGAACTTTATAATAATGGAGTGGGTTACGATTCCGAAAATTTCTTTCGGGAAGTCCCGGTAAGAATTTTGGCGCAAGTTGCCTAACCCATTGCCTATAGTATAGCAAGGTCTGCAAAACTCAAACTGCCAATGGGTTGAAAAATTATTATTTTTCTTGTATTCGGGGTAGGTTGGAAATTCTCAGTGTTGTAAATCAAGGTTCGATCACATGTCATAATGTCGATCATTTTTTTTTTAACATCCTAATCATATCAGTTGTCACTTCAAATATTATTGCAACGCGATCGTAGAAATTTAGTAAAAATCATAAGAAATAAATCTATTTCTGAAGCAGAATGATATTCCCCAACGATTTCATCTCTCTTAAATGGTAATATTACAACATTTTATTATTTGATCAGATGGTCTTTTTTTTTATTATTGCAACTAATTTCTTTTAAAGAACTATTAAGAAGTAAATAACGTGATATCCTAATTATCCCTGTGGTCCGGGTTTAGAATAGGATCACCGTCTCCTCGACGGGGAGTGTAAAAACCACCTAAAGGGGGTTGATGTCAGGATGGGCATCAGATTTTAAAAAACACGCAAAAATTTCCTAATGATTAAATCAGAGGGAAAACTGGCCAACCTGGGTTAACCTGGAAATCGCCATTAAGCGCAGAAGAAGTTCTATTTCCTTGTTTGGGCTTCAAAAGCAAATCATTGCCAATTTTAAAGGGTATTATTCCCCGTTTTATATACCTTATAAGAGATGTTTTAAAATAGGGTAAAAAGTACCCATTAATTTTGTGACGGGATACATATAAACAATAAAAAAAATATTTTAAAAATAATTTTTAATATCTGATTTATCACGGTTTCTCTAAAAATGTTTAAAAAACTGGTTTTCTTATTGCCTAATAAAAAGGTAAACTAAATATAGGGACACAGTAAGTTGTAAGTGTTGTATAACGATTATCGCCTTCCGTATAGAAATATTTTAGAGAATAATATTTGACAAACTATTTTTTATTGAGTTATAGGTATAATTTTGATATAAAAATTGAAAAATGTGTACAAGATTGAGATTAGTGAGGTTAAAACTGAATACTTCATCCAAAAAAAATATTACACAAGCCTGAAGATTATGCTCATTAAAGTAACAAGGGTCTAGACATATATTATCGAAATTTCTAAGCTTAGGCAATATTTCTCTGGCTAAAATATTGAGTCAGCTGTTTTAAAGAATCGGCTAAAAACTAACCGTTTCACAACACTAATTGAGATGATGGTAATAATTGTTATTCATTTTTTAAAAAAAATAATTTAATAACGTATATATAAAAGGTAGTAATAAGTTAATGTTATATAAATAATTTTTTTTAATAATTCAAAATTGGAGTTACTTTGCATAATTTTAAAATTAATATATAAAAAAAATATATAAATTGTCGATAAAATAATATTATATAAATACATGATTGATGTAAACAAATTTAGAATTAAAAAAGACATGGCGACAAAATCATTTAATTCATGTCTTATAAAAAAAAAAATTTGCCATTATTACGCGAAAATATGCGAATTATTCTACGATAAAAATTCGTTTTACAAGTAGAAATATATAAACATCGGGAAAAAAAAACTATAGTTTAATTATGTAATAATAGACATAAATAAAGTTTAAAAATATAATTTTTTTTTGAATTAGTATAACTGGTTAAATGCGATTTTTAACTTTTTTGGTGAGAATTAAAAAGGCTCATCTTTCTTATCCATCATAGGTCTCCATACTTTAGATAAACTAACAACGAAGAAAGTTGCAATTCGTGGTTGTAAGCGTTCTTGAGTTTTACTGATCTGATTCCTATAAGAAAAATACAAAATATATATTTTTTGTTAGAGTCTCTTTATTCTGTATCAGAGACCTGCAGAGGGTACCATTTCACTCAACCGAGACCGGTTTTTTTTTAAAAAAAATTTCTGCCCGTCCCGGGTTTAATATTATTGGACCCGACCCGGGTTTTTCTGAATTTTTAATTTTTAAATAAAATAAAATGGTGGCCCGGTCCGTGTACCCTGGCCTGCAAGTCTATGATCTAAAATTTATAATAAACATAAAATTTTTTCTTCTTTTGGAATATCTTGGAATCGTGTTCATTGTGTATGTATGTATAATTTAATTATCATTTTTTTTTCTCACCTTCTCTCAACAATTTATCTCCGATTGGGTAAACCGCCTGGCCAATCAAGTGAGAGTCCCCAAAATCGTCGCTATGATAGACCGCTAGCCTGAGCAAGCATAGCTCGGGATTATGAATTCTAATATGGCCGAACTTTTCGTTCCAAATTGGATTGAAGCCATTCTCATCTGCAAATGTTAGGAGGGTGGAGGAGGGAGAAAAAAATATAAATAATATTCGAATTTCCGTTTAAGATAATCAATTTTTATTTTAAAAAAATATGCCTAAAACATTAATCCATGGTTCCATATAGCAAATGCAAGTGTTTTATTCAGTCGCTTTGTTTTAAATTAAATTGTTTTTTTTATATGTTCCTTTGTTTAAAACTTGTTTTTTTTAATAATTAAAAAATAGATAAAATAAATATTAGCATGAAATGATCAGGATAATAAAAAATTTTCATATAAAAAAATATTGGTAGATTTTATTTTAAGGAGATGATTTAGATATTACAAAAATCTACAATAAATTAATCGAATATATATTTTTTCCCACAAATATTGTAGTAGTTAATTAAAAAGATTAGTGCATGATTTTTTTTCCCACTTGAAATGAAAATGATTTCCATAATATTTGGAACCCCAGGTATTGCAAGAAAAGACCAGTAATCACAGCATCCTGAAGTGTGTTTTTTTTGGAATTTTCTTACGAGTATTCCTCTAAGATAATTAATAAATTTTTTTTTGGACTTTTCCTGGAAAATTATGCAATGATTTGATTTCATAATATCTGTTAATATATATTTTTTGAATATTTAAACTTTTATATTTTTCTTTTTAAATGAAATGATCTTTTCGCAATTCTTTCTTTTTTCGTTTTTTGAAATAGATTTATAAAACCTTTTAAAAAAAACAATATATTTTAATATGTAAAAAATGTATTTTTTAAATGTATATAAAGCCTGTAAAATTTAAGTGTAGATAGAGATATAAAAAATAAAATAAATTTAAAATTTAGTATGATGACAAATTATGGGACATCCCAATAAACTTCAATAGAATAGTTAAAGAAACAAATAAGGATGAAGAATTAATAGAAATAATTGATAAAATTAGGAGTAACAACCCGATAAAAAATAAAACGTACAAAAATATGGAGATGGAATTGAGCTTGATGAAAGATTGTTTTTTTAAGGAAAACAGAATAATAATACCGATGAACATGAGAAAGGAGATCTTACGTACGAGGGACATCTAGGAGCAGGCAAAACGAAATTTTTAGCAAGAGATTACTTGTGGGCGGTCTGGTATAAATACAGAGATAGATCAAGAGGTGAAAAATTGTGATTCATGCAATAAATACACAGATAAACCCACACAACATACAAAACTCATGGGAGAAATCAACTAAGATTTTTGAACGAGTACACATAGATTTTGCACAATTTGAAAATGACTATTTTATGGTATTTGTTGACGCGTATAGCAAATTTCCCAATAATAACACGTATGAATAACTTAAAGACTTAATCTACGATAAAAGAATTGATGAGAATTGTTAGTTTATTTGGAATACCATACAAATTAGTGACGGATAATGGTACTAATTTTACTAGCTATTTATTTAAAAAGCTTTGTGAAGATCATGGTATCAAACATATACTCACAGCACCGCATCATCAACAATCGAATGGGCAATGAGAACGCATGATAAGAACGATGAAAATGAGCATGAAAAGAAATATGGAACACAACAAGAAAATAATGTGGGCAATGTAATCGAAGTGCGAAGAAATAAATACGCGATTATTATAAAAACACTTTGCCCCCCTCCCTTCCATTTTGTTTTGAAAAATCAATAACGAATGAATGAATATAAATATACCTATAACAGCCGTTTTAACCTTGTACTGATCGAACGGGGGTCCAACTATCTCCAACTCGACGTAGGGGCAGCAATTGGTAACGTTATCGCGGGTGGCATCCTCAAAACTTTTGTCGCTATTAGCGGGCTTATTTTTATCGGCGGTACCGGTCGCGGCCATAAACTTATTATCCGCTTTATCCAAGTTACCACGGTTAGCGAAAGACGGGAAATTGAAAGGCAGCAGAAGCTTCCTGGAAGATTTTTTTAAGGGCCGCTTTAGGTGGCAACCTGAGAGAATCTAATATTACGATGTTAAAATTGTCAGTTTAAAGTTTGTTTGTTTTATTTTTTAAAAAAAATTAAATTATAATATAAAATTATTTTTTCTCGTCAAAAAATAGGTGTTTAAATTACCTAACTTTGATTAACTCCAGTGTGTTAGTCAAGATTTTCTAAAAAAACTGAATTAAGACTCTAAGTTGAGTCTCGACTTGAAGATCGATTCGATTATTTTTGGATAAAAACAGGGCTACGATGTTTTATAATAGTTGGACTAAAGTTGGTTAGTTAGTTTAACAACAACTAGTCAAAAATTATAATTCTTCGACGGTTCAAAATGTTTCTACCCCTCGAAATTTAGAAATTATATTCTCGGACGCTAATAAAAAAAACGTATAAAAAACATATAAAAAACAAAACTCATTTTTCTACGAAAATTTAAATGGTTATTTGTCTTTTGTATTTTATAATAATGGTGGCTAAATAACAAAAAAAAATATAAGTTTGCGAGACGAGATTTTCCAAAATATTTAAAAATTGTGAAAAAGGGCGGGAACCGCTATTTATATAACGCGTACGCGTGATCATTTATAATTTTAAAATCGCGAAAATATATCCGTCTTTTATTTTCAAAATCGATGATAAAATATCAACGTTCTAAAAAACATGTTAATATTCTCTGTGTCCTTGATAACTTTTTAGCGGAGGGGGGGGGTGAATATATATATTTTTTTTAAAATACCGTTAAATGCATAATAATAGGTTTGTAAGAGGGATTATTCTTTTGGTATGGATCGAAATCTTCTTTTAGCATGAAATCGGGTTTCAGAACGTAACCACAGCTGTTTATATAGTTAAGGTTAAAAGAAATATATATATAAAATGGCTAACTCAGGAGTGAATTCTAAAATATTGTATTATTTTTCTCAATTTCGAAAAGTATTTTAGAATAGCATTTCGGTATAATAATTTAAAAGGATGAAAGAATGGTTTATAATTGGCAACGAAATTAAATAATATAAAGATTGACAACCTGCCATTCCTCAGGAAAAATCCGTGATTAATTTGCATCGTTTTATCTTTAAACGTTAATAAAATTTAAATAAATAAAAAACACAATAAAAATAAATAGAGTTTTTTTTTTGAATTTATGTAATTTAATAGATGTGGGCTACAAATATATACATGTTTATTTTATTTTTTTTACCGTAATTTATAAAGATTCCCATTGTTTGTTATATATTCCCTAAATTATCCCAAAACTATCTGTTACTCCTCAGCAAAGACACTAGTGAATCGCCATATAAAAAAAACATGATTTTCTAATAATTATGTGTCAACAATTTAGCCAAACCTATATGAAAATTAATAAAGAAGACTGAGAGTGGTCATCTCGTGCGCAAATAAAGTGAAATGGCATACGCTATAAGAGAAACATTCTGCCATTCCTCTTTTGGAGATATGTAAAACCATAATTTTAAAATTAAATCATATGAGTTATCCCAAAAACCGGGAGTCTGATAATTGAGCGCCACCATGTGACAGCCGTGCAACCAAAAGGGCATGGGGTCGTAATTGCTGGAGTCGATCCTTTGAGCCTTGGGGTAGATCCTGATTAGCTGACGGCTATTGCGGTTAGCAAATTTGACGTTTATGCCGCAATTCTTGGCGTTCTTTCCGCGTTTACGGTCTAGCGAGTTTGAATCGCTTGGATTTGGTTGGGCGGAGGAGGAAGGGAAAGGGTTTATAGGACCGGATTTGGAGGCTATTGGTTGGTGGTAGGTGTTGGCATCGACTATAGCCTTGGTCGGGTTAGTGAGAGTGCGCAGAGAAGAGGAGCTCACGATAGGGCCAGCTGTAATAACATACTTTTCGCCCTTCGTTTCCGATAGGGAGGACATTTCATAGTACCTGCCCTTTTCTTTGATACAAAAAAGGCGCATTCAGGGATTAAAAAAAATAAATAAAATTTTATCTAACGTTTTCTTTGTGCATTGCTCTTGTGCGTGAATAAGAAATGTCACTCGAAATCGATCAAGTATCGTATGAATTACCTTAAAAGAGTAAAGTAGCGTTGTTTAAAAGGCTCGATTAGCCAGAAAGATATTGCCCTGAAACCCGAGATTTACTGATGTTCAAAGTTTTGTGCTATCTAATATGAGTAAAATCTTCAGGTTGGCGCAATAGTCATCTGGATAAAATATTGAGTTAGTCATGACTCAAATTCGAGCCTTTTAACAAAAACACTAGAGTACTCAATGCAATAGATTTAGAAAAATTTACTTAGTATATTTAACGGCACAGGTCGGCAATAAACGACCAAATCGGACATTTCCTTGGCTAACCGCATGACAACCTCCCGCTTTTGACAAGCCCTTTCCTGGTTAATTTTTTATTTTTTTATATTATTTTCTATTCAGATATCTAAAAAGTGAAAATAAATATAAATACATTTTTTAGAAAAAATCCGGGTCAGGGTGGTGCAAATGGTAACCTATGCGGGTCATTTATTTATTTAGTAGATAGAACAATATGATTTGGCAGCATGTAAAGACATTTTTAGAGATTGTATTCCCTTGAAAATATCATTCTACATTTTGAGCAACACGCTGAGAATCCGCATAGAAAACCGGTCTCCGAGTTAGAGGTCTGACTATGTACCAAGTCAGCTGACCAGCGTTTTATGCTCAAAAAATAGGTGCAACCTTTTTTTTTTCTCCCGCCAATAAAAAATGTCCTACTTTTATCATGGCTTTATCCACACATTTTTCATATTAAGCCCCAAAAAAAGGTAATAAATAGATTTACTATTATATTTAATCAAATTTGTTTTATATAGTTAAAAAAGTCAATAAATATATATGAAAAGGAAAATCATATAAATATATGCATATATAAATCAAAATTATTAAAGCCTCCGTATAATACTGATTTAATAGAACAATATAGATATAAAAGAATATGTTATGTATGTAAGTATTCTTTAAAAAAGAGGTCAAGTTCCTCTGGATTAAGAAAGACCTCAAGTTTTAGAAAAGAATGCACTTTTAACTTTGTTAGATTCAAGCATGATTCCATTATTGGGCCACATCTAATAATTATGAAATTTATAAAAGAACATAAAAATCATGATTTAAGTAAGAAAATATTTATTTTAATATTAATCATTTATATTATCTAGATAAAAACACATACATGCTCTTGCCTAAACAAAGAAAACTTTCTCCTACCAAAAAACAAATTGTTGAGCAAGCTTTAGCCTTTAAGGCTAACAAAGTTAAAATACAAGACTACATACTTAAAACTGGTCAAATGGTGACACTGAGAGACATCCACAATCTTTCAGCAAACCTAAACAAGCCTCCTACCACATGTTGTTAGAAGTTATTAATCAATTAAAAGAGGAGAAGGGGGCCATTGTAGAAATACATGAAGAAAACAACTTTTTTTTCAGGACATATCTATGCGGCATAACGTAAAGTGTTATCCCGAAGTCCTCTTTATAGATGCTACCTACAAACTTAAGAATCTTGGTATGCCTTTATTTATTTTATTTGTAATTGATGGACATGGCCAATCTCAAATAGCAGCATTGTGGCTTGTAAAAGGTGAAACATATAATTGTGTAAAAACAACGTGCAATATATTTAGGAAATATAATGTGATATAGATAGTATTCAAGTGATAATAGGGGATAAAGATTTTGCTGATCGACAGGCTTTGTATGAAAGTTTTCCAAAGGCGGAGATACATATTTGTATTTTTCATGTTATGAGAAGTTTTAAAAGAGAGATTACGACTGGTAAGAGAAATATTGGAGAACAAGAAGTGAAGCTGGTACTTGAAATTCTCCAAAATTTAGTATGTGCACAATCAGAAGGACAATATGATTCACTATATTTAAAACTTCTTAATTTAAATTTGCCAAAAGTAACATCGTATTACAATAAAAAATGGCATAATATAAAAACTGAATGGGTTATTGGACTTAGATCTAATGTTCCACATTTTTTTAATTCAACAAATAACAGAGTATAGTCAATGGATCAAAAATTTAAAGCAGTCATCACAAAATTTTCAACTCTTAAAGGGCTGTTTAAGGACAAAGTATCTATAGTTAATTCATTGGCATTTGAGAAAGATTATAGAAGCACTATGAGCAATGAAAAAAGCTCATTATTTCCATATAGTCCACTATCAGCTGAGAGCAAATATAGAAATTTGTTGACAACTTATGCCTTTAAAATTATACTCAGTGAAATAAATCTGAGTAATTCAATCAGATTACCAATATTAACTAATGACATGTTCACGGCCATAGAAATAAATGATTTGGGTAATATCTACAATGTATCTATTGAAAAGTGCTCTTGTGGTTATCTTACCACAATGCTATTACCATGTCGCCATCTAATGGCATTAAGGGCTGCTTATAATATGGACAAATACTATCCTGAACTTTGTAATGTTAGATGGACTAGGGCCTATTCAAAGATATGTAATCTTGAACAACCACAAACATATACTACAGACATATCAATCACATCATCTGCATTCATGAATATTAAAAAAAAATTATCACAGCAACAAAAATATAACAAGATATTAAAACAAATGGTATCAAGTGCTGGCTATATATCTAATCTACCTCAAGACAATTTTGACCTTGTATTTGACCAAATTCAAAAAATTGAAGGTTGTTTTAGGGATGGTAAATTATTCTTTGTCATACCATCAGATGAAAGTATGGAGATTCATTCTCTGATTAGTGGTAAACAATTGGTAATATATTTTTATTTAATAATAATTATAAGATCCTGATGACAAAGATGAAATGGGAGATATTGTTTCTGTATCTACCTTAGAAGATAGTGGTAAAAATTTAATTTCTTAATATAAATATTCTATTAAATAATAACCAGTGTTTTATTATCTCTTAGCTTAAGAAGTAATTGTATATTTTTAATAAAAATAATGTTTTTATATTTCTCACCTTCGCAATACTATAACATTTTTATTTTATAGATCCTGATGATCTCATTATGAATAATGAATTAGAAAAAACTAAATTGGAACAAGAAAAACAAGACAATATTAATAATTATTTTCTTATGTAAATAATTTCTTTTCAGACAAAGAAAATATAGATTTTGATAAAATTCTTAGTCTAAAATTACCAGCTCGAATGAAAAGGCAAGGCAAGCCAAAGAAATCTGATATATCTGTAATAGGATTATCTAAAAAAGGAAATAAAAGTAAAAAGAAATATTTTGATATTTATAATGTTAATAAAGAAAAAGCAATTAAAGATGACAAATGTAATTTTGGTATTAAAAGTATACCTAATTTGGCTGATGACATAGGAAAAGGTATATATCATAATTTATTTATGTTATTATTTTAAATAGGAACACCAATTATAACCAATTCTCAAATGGAATTTATAAATTTTATAATCAATGAAAAAAGAAATGCAGGTTACATTTAATATTTAAAAATATCAATATATTAATACTTAAAATTAGGTGATACACAACTCAAAAATTTGGGCAATCGTCATATAAGTCATAGTTATTATTTTTAAAATAACATTTATACTTTTATTTTTCTTAGAAAAGTTATCTAAACTTTTTCAATTGAAAACAAGGCGGAATGGATCATAAATAAAATTTGAATAAAATTCATAATAATGAGATGATTGAGTTTGATGACATTCTTACTCATAAAAAAGATATGCAATGTCTAAAAAATGATGAAGTGGATTTTAAAATAATAAAATCATATTTAACCAGTAATGCATGGGTAAAGGTTCAGGGTTTAAAAGAAAAGATAATGGCAGAGTCCTGGATTTGTCAGAAATGCTATTCTCTTTAGATGATGATGCTTCCATTTCGTGTGATACTTGTTTGTCCTGGTTTCATTTCAAATGCCAAAAAATTTAACCTTCTAAAATTAATTGGTTTTGTGAAAATTGTTAAATTTTATTTTATTCGTATATATTTTAATTATAAAATGATTGTAATTATTTATGTTTTTATTAGCATTACAGTTGTAAATGAAGTGAATATTTTTATTGAATAAAATTATTTCAAATGAATTTGTATACTTGTTATCTCTTATTTAAGTTATGTTTAGAATTTAAGCAAAAAATGTTTTTTATAGGATAAAAATATATTTTCTTATAACCATAATAATTAATTCTAGTATTTCTTTTATGATTTTATCTTCATTAAATTTGCTTAAATTTTGCCAAAAAAGAAACTAGGAAAATTTTGAAATTATAAGTGAAGGATCACATCAACTGTCTATTTTAAATCATGACACAATTAGATATGTATCTAAAATTTAAAAATAGAATAAAGAGGCTATTGAAGATTTGAAAGAGTAAAATTTCAGAAAGATCATAATTAATATAAAAAAGGGAAAAATTGGAAATAAGCTGTCAATATTTTTAGATATTTTAAAGATAAAATAAAGAAGCTACTGAAGATTTGATACCATAAGAAATTAGTTAAATCAAAGGTGTTATATATTATATATATATATACTCATTTTAAAAGTAGCTATATGCTTATCATTTTTTAAATTTACATATAGAGAATTAGTATTTTTTATATTGTTAATAACATTATTTATATTTGCCATCTAAAAGATTGTCATTATCATCATCATTATTTTTATTTGCAACCTGGATGCACCTATCCGCAATTATATTTGCCATCCAAAATATTGTCCATAGCAACAAATATAGTTGCAACCCTGGATGCACCTATCCTCGGCCCGTTTTATGACTCAAAAAGATGTAGGGTGGTTTTTTTTTTAAAAAAAGAGGAAAAAATTACGTTCATTTTAGCGCTATCTATGTATTGTCTGAGTTCTCTGAGCCATTCGTTAAGTTCGTTTTGCGAAGGGGAGGCCATCTCCACCCGGTGGCAAGATGCGTAATGACGATAATTGACCCCGAATTCCGATTCGTTGATCGCCAAGTTGGGAGGATTTTGATTCACCAACTCGACGCTGTAATACAAATCGTTAATGATTTCTTGGCCGTGACCGGAAGAATAATCCAACGGGGCGGAGGGAGTGAAGGCGAGGTCGGCCAAGGAAGAATTGGTGTCTTCAAAAAATTTTAAAAATGTGTGTATATTTCACTATATAATTTGTTTAAAAAAATGAGGTGGCCATTTTAATTTTAGAAATTCGTATATTCTCGAATGTCGAAATTTTAGACTTTTGTAAGTTATATTATCGTCTGCCTTTTTTTATTTCATTTACAAAAAATATTCCATTTAGGGTAAAAATATTTATTTATTTGTTCCATGCTATACATTATATTAAAAATTTATATATAATTGAATAAATTAAGAAGAGATTTTAGTGTCGCCCACCCCTTTTTATTCTCGAGTAACAAGGTTTTGCCGGCTTCCTTTCGAAAAACGAAGAGTTCTGGAAGAAACAGCTGAGGTTTTTCAAGATGGTTTCTATGGCCAAACGGTAGTATGACCAATGTTACTCGTGTTCGAAGCGCTCAACTTGTACGAACCCTTCCATTTTGCAAAGCAATATCCTTATATTAAAAGCCCCGCAAATAATCAATTTTTCTAATTTTTATTTTTTAAATTAATTTTTTAAGGCCGAGTAATAAATTATTAGTTTTGTTCAAATACTATAACAAAATTTAATCATTTCTTAACTTCTACTAATAACGTGTCAATTTGACAGGTGAGTGATTAGCAGAGCACACATCAACTACTTCCTGAATCCATAATTACTTCAAAAAATCCGAATGCCTTATGAAGAAATAAAAAAAGAATAAGAAAAACTCTATCAAAAATGGAGTTTTTAATTTCGTCAATAACTTTTTGTAAGCTTATTCTCTATCATCAGATTATTAAAATAATTTGTTTTCTGTTTTAGATTAAAATGTGCCATGAAAAAAAAATTTTTTTTTGTACAAATGATTTTTTATTAATACAAATTTTTTTTTATTTGAAATCGAATACGAATAGTAAACTATTCGATTAGTCGAATAATCACTATTCGATTCATATTCGTTTTTGGATAGGCTGATCGCATAGTTTTTTTTTCTCTAAATAATGGCTAACCTAAATATGTTTATATACTAAAAACAAGATGACTTTTTCGGTTTTTCTTTGAAAAAAAACAACAAATCATACTTATTAAGCATCCGGCAAGATCCATTTCACCCAAACAGTATCCACCCAATCCAGAATTTTCCTTTGCAAAAAATATAAAATATTTTTAGAGATTTGGGTGCTTAGATCGGATAAAATTTCTAGAAAGATGAAGATCAAATCCCCTGCCACACCCACTAACAAACCAATTTAAAGGTTTTTAAAAGCATATTTAATTTAAAAATAAAAAAATAATATTACTTCTTCAGATCGATTATTCTCGTTTGAAGAATTGGGCATATGAAGCGAATTCCATTCAACCACGTGATTAGCGGGAAACCAGTGTTGTTTTTTGTCCCTGTAGTCGCCTTTCCACCTTTTCGGGCCCGGTCAATTGAAGTTAGTTTTAAGCAATTATATAATAAATTAATTTTTAGTTGTGGTGGAAGGAGAAAGTCTAAAACGCCCTGGAATTTTTTTTCTTATTTCATCCATTCTAAATCAATGGGAAATAGTATCAGATGTTGAGACCTGTTTAGTGGTCCGGTCCAATAGGACAAATCCCCCACAAAAATGGCGCGGAAATTATGAGGGTTATTTTAAGCTCAACCGAGAAAAATTTCTCGCAAAATGGCGCGGAAAGTTTAAAAGGTTATTTTTTTTGTATAAATAATATACCATTCTTTATCGAATTTACACACGTTGACTATGATAGCATGTTTGTAGAAGGACAATTCGTCTCCCCTCCTGGCCTTGTAATCGAAAATGGCTTTAGCTATGGTCTTTAAAAAGAAAAAAAGAGTGCCGTGTTTTAATTATTGGGTTCTTTCTTTCCTTCTTCCTTCCTTTCTTTCGTTCTTTCTTTCATTCTTCTCTATGATCCATAGAGTTACCCTGACTCGTTTAATAAAGGTTACAAATAACGAATAAAATAAAAAAAAGTTGCCATAACGCTTAAATATTAGGGTATAATCGTGTGGAGTGAAAATCCGAAGACCATCAAATGCCCGAAATTTTTTCGGCCATTTTCTGGTTGGTGGGTCACCTATATAAACGAGAGTAAGGGAACGGAGAATGTCGAATGTAAATCTATTCTAGAAAAATCGATTAGATGTGACGATAAGTGTCACTTTCTTCCATTTAGCAAAGTAAAAGATATAATAAATCGGCCAATCATGTGTTTCATTGTATAAGCTAAAATGAGATCAAAAATATCTTTTTAATCATTTTTCTTTCTCCTTCTTCCTTTCTAATATTCCTGATTTCATCCCTTTAATTTTAAAAATGAACATTTTTAAAAAGGATATTTTATTTGGAGGCAACCTTTTCTAGATAAAATTTATCATTAATATAATATAATTTAAAATCATATAAATTAAATTAATTAATTTTTTTAAATTTGAAGGGATGAAGATCTTCATAAGTTAAGAGTAGGTTTAAGTGGGCATGTCTTGGACAAATATTATTTTTCTGGCTAAAACTGAAAGTCCTGGAAGTCGCCATTTTTCCTTATTTCTCAATAAAAATATTTCATTATGCAGTGCCAAAAAAAAATCCTGGCGACGGCGTAACGCCAAGGTTTTCTAATTGATAACAAACTATATTTTTAAAAAAATTATTTTATACACTTTACATTTACACATTATATGATTTAGAAAATAAATTTTACATACAGGTTGTCAATCTTGGAATTATTAGCTCAAAGTAAAAAAAAAATTGATATAAATAAATGGAATATAATGAATATAAACGTTTGATCGAAATTCTTTAAGATCCACGTATACGCTGGGAGTAGTGGTAACGTATAGCGCGGTATGATCGCGAGAATGACTAGATTTTATGGACTCTAAATTGCTCTTTGTGCGAAAGAGGGGGGAGGGTTCAAAAATAATAATAAATATGTAAATGAATTTGTAAGTCAAAAAAGTTGTTTTTTTTATTAAAACTTTTGCAAAAGCGATAAATAATACAGGATTCCTTTCGAAATTTCACCTGTTAGAAACTCTAATCATTTTTTTTTAAAAATTCTCTTCCGTCAAATTATATATATATACAAGTAGAAAGAATTAAACTTTATAATTGAGAACACTTCTATTATGCTAACTTATGATCAATAAAAATTGATCGATAATGATCTTTAAAATGATTAGAAGTTTAACAGACAGAGGTTCGGTTCTGGTTCACATGATACATACTTGACGGTCTCGGTTCAGTAGTTAGACAGATTCAGAACAAATTGCTATATTTATTTAAATAATATTAAACTATCATTGGTTGCGTGACTGGGGTTACGAGTTTGCAGGACTTGTAGAAATTATTGACGACGAAATATTTGACTAAATCGTTCAGAGTGGCAAATTCTTTGTCGCAAACGGTATAGACAAAGGTTTCTATAGGCGGGCAGCGATTGTCGTTCAAACCGTCAACGGAATGCCTCTTGATCCTACAATGCTTGTTAACCGCTTCCCATCTTTACAAAAAAAAGAAGTGTAGTTAGGCTTCATTTATACTAAAACGCGATATGTTCAAGCGATGCGTTATTGGGTAAATTTGATAAATATGAAGAGTTATGATGATAACGCCATGATAAATATCTATTAAAATATTGCTGTGTCCGCTTAGCGTTAAATAAAGCAACGCTTGAATATAACTCGTTTACAATAAATGGGACGTTACGCTGCATTCAGAGTTAGAGTGAATTCGAGGCGAGGTATAAACAAATAAAAGCATATTTTGAGCCGCGAATTTGCGCTAACCATGAATCAATGACATATAATAATACCTAGACTGACGATGCATTCATTAAAAGTGTACATCAATGAAAACAGCTGGAGACGCCATTTTGATTACCTATATCATTATTAAAAATTTTAAAATGTCGGAAGCAAATATTAAAAAATTGCCAGATTATCGAGATAATAAGGGAAGCAAGTTATCAATTTTAATAGTAGTTTTTTTAACATGAGAGTAATTACTGTACGGGTTAGCAAAATGGCGAGTCCAGCTGATTTGCATTCAACGAAGCTTTCAGATGCATCGTCAGTCTGGGTACTATTTATGTCATTGCTATGAATGAAGGTATTGTAACAGTTTTTTCGCGAGAAAGCAGACAAAACCTCGTTACCCAGATGAGAAAAATAGGGCGGTGAGGGGGCACTCCTCATTATCAGATGTTTTATTATACGCAAATTTAATTCAATATCATATTATAGATAAAAAAATAACTTATCCTTTAAAAATGGAAATATTTATAATTCGATGAAATAAAAAAAAAATGCAGACGATAATAATATAAATTACGAAAACCAACCTCACTTATAAAACAGGATCTGCGTTACATTTTTATAGAAAGAAAGAAAGAAAGAAAGAAAGAAGAGAAGAGGAGAGAAGAGAATGGACGCTAAACGCATGCGCCCCAATATGTGCGCAATATTAAACCCTATAAATCATCTCTTTTTTTTAAACATCATAAATTATAAGATAGGCGAAAATCGAAGACGTGCCTAGGTTCGAATTTTATGACCCGTCAAGGATTTGAAAAAAGATTATTCCTAAGCCAGGTCCGGACTTCCTGTTTTTTTATCAATTCCATTTTGCAAAAAATGTGTTTCAAAAAAAAAAGGAAATTTGATCATACGAAGAAGTAATCTGATTAGATATAATTTTTAATCGGCAGAGCCATGAAAGATTTTTAGATCTAAGCCAAATATTAAATATTAGGACTGTGCCGATATTAACTATGGGATCTGCACCGATATTTAACGTTTTTTAAAAGTATCTGATCGGCTAGATACTTTTTTTTTAAAAAAACAGATCTATTCCTATATTTGTTATTGTTTTTGGATATTTTTATGATTTATATATATAAATTATAAATTTTTTTTATTTTAAATTTTATAAATAATTTAATAATTAATAAATAAAAAGGAACAAATTAATATTTATTTGTTGTAAATAAAAATTATTACACTATTTTTTATTTTATGTAATATTATCTCCGACAAGAAAGTGATTTTACAAAATAATTACACATTCCGCTAGTATCGTTTAACGGCTCGATTAAGTTAATTTTTTTTAAAAACGGTCAACTTATGATTTTGGCCAATCAGAAATTAATCGAGCTTGTTGATTTTGTTCACAAGATGACAGAGAGGTTTCGACTTCTATTGGCCAAATTTTAGAGGTTTAGGTAACAAATTTGCTAAAAACAGCTGTTTAACAACACTTACATTCACCAAAAAACGATAAAAATATTTTAAACGAGAATTATTAACTATTTGGAGAAGAAAAAAAATACGCTTAATCAATCGTGAATGATATTATCATTTCATACATTTTATAATATAGTTTATTTAAATTATTCATTATGATTGACATTATATATTTTCTATTGAATGCAACAATAAAGTCATATGTGTAGTATAATTTTAGACGCTTATTTTTTTTTGTAAATGGAAAATATTGATATTTTTTATGAAATTGGTTCAAAGATAAATAAAAATGAATATAAATAACGGATCGGTTTTTAGTAATATCGGATCGAATGGGTGCAAAATTTGTGGATCGGCACCACCATAGATTTTTAGGAAAAAAAAACGTATGGCCCTGCACCGAATAGCTTAATTGTATCCGGACCTTCTCTTTTCAAATAAAATTATGTGTATAGGTTTATCAAATTTAAAATGATAAATCACCTAAGTAACAAAAAATGAAAAAACCTGAAAGAAATAGTGTATTTGTAAGGCGTTTTGTAAAGCGTAGACGAATGTCTGAGTAAAAAGGATCCCTCTACGTTGAGCTCGTCTAGAATAGCGTCCGCTCTCTTCTGGGTCATATCGCCGAAGTAATAACTGGAAAACATAAAAAAAAACAATGTAGCGTTAAGTTTGCATAAATACTAACCAAGATTGAAGATTCATTCATTAATAGTGTTAGCACATTGAAGTCAGCTGTTAGTCAGACTGTAGCTTACATCGCCGGACTTCAATGCATGTACACCTTTTTCTGATAATTTTAAGAAGGAACCGAGACTTGGTAACTCATCTCAGCACAACTTTTACTTTACCCATGGATTTCAGATGTTTTAAATTTAAATTATTGTTCATTTTAGAATCCTGGCCGTGTCGGACTAATTTAAAAATAATGTTGGAAAATCATGAATGGATCGTTTAATGTGTCAATCATCTTTTCGAGTTCCCTTTTTGAAACAATTAGCAAAATGCCGCTAAAATTAAATCAAAATAACCGATATTTTTTAAAAATTCGAGACCACATGTCGAAAAAAATGGTCAAAAATAAAAATCTACAAAAAAAAAATTCCCTTCGACCTCTGCGTTGGTAGAATTTTAAATATTCGCATTTTGATGTGCAAAGTGCACTTAAATATGCGAATTTAGGGCAACTCAATAAATATGCGAATATTGGATAATTTAGCCGTAAATTTTAAAAATTACCAATTCGAATAAAAAATTTAAGTTCACCTTAATGATTCGACCGATTCGTGTGTCCGCTCGCTATCACCGACCGGAGACCCAATCATATCGCCACTACTCTCCAGCGGTAGAGTTAGAAAATCACAGCTTTTACCGATGGGTTCGCCCAACGATACCTTGAAATCTTTGCACCTCAAGGGGTGCTGGGTGTAATAGTCAACTAGGGCGGATAGGTCGGGAAAACAAATATGGGGTGTTAGGTAATAGTTGAAAACCCCGTTCTCGAGATATTTCCATTTGATTCGGCAATGCTGGGGCTTGTTTTGCCACCTTTGCAAGGGTTGGGTTTTCATAAAAATTTATTTAGATCTTTTTTTACTATATATAGCAAATATAAATGAAATTTAAAAAAAAACAATTCAATTAAATTAGAGGGTGAGATGGGTTTTACTTGTATTGCTATATGGATCCATGAATAGCAACGCAAATATCGTTAAGCCTTCATAGGTAGAAGGCTTAATCGCTATTTAGCTAGCATTCATCAGGCGTTCTATACCCAAGATTATATACGCTTTCCATTACAAAGATCTACTGTTTAAGCATGAGTTATATATTGGCATAATGCTTCAGGCTCGAGTTAATATAAAATTTTAGAGACAGATCCGTGGCTCCAGACCTCTCTTCCATGAAAAAAAAGTGGGGGCATTGGTTTCCGTTCTCCATCACTCCCTCTCTGCTTTTATCTCTCGGGAGAATAAGCTGTTTGAGTCTATTCTGACCTGCAAGTTGTTATTCACACTTGAGTGAGCAATTGTCAACCTGGAATTTTGCAGACCCATCCACACTCCAGAAAGCTTTGGGAAATTACCCGAGGGTCTCATTCCTTCGATTGGATTTCCTCTTATAGCGTGATATATTGGAACAATGTTCCGCTTTCAACCAAGTTATTCTGAATCGGGCTACAAATGGTTGTGGGCGATTAACTTGTTAAATAAAAAAAACGGCTTTTTCCGCTTTGCCTTGGGGTACGATACATCGCTTCCTTCAAAAATTGTAATAATTGTTTGTTTTTTTCTACCCTTCAGATTCCAAAGGACAAATATTGATCGCTTTCCATGGCACACAATCAGTAACCCGATCTCAAAAATAAATCCAGAAAAGGGCGCCAATATCCCATAAACACTGGAGCTAAATCTCTTATGCTTAAGCAACATCAAGAGTTTTATAACCGAATCATCTGGTCTTCTAGTTTTAGGATTACGTATGCGTTGGTATTTCTAATTAGAATTGATAGAAACACCTCTGGGATTAGTTCAGCAGATAAAATTTTGGAAATAATATGGGGGCCTTTCCCTGACAAATCTATTTTCGTGGACTATGTTTAAATCGAATGAAACTTTGCATGATGATTATATATGTTGCGAGGACCTAAAATTTAATTTTTTATTTTAGGGCACTAACTCAATTACCTCCGGCCGGAGATATGGCGGATAAAAGCTAAAAAAAATGGCGTCGTTCCTAATACGCAAAAACTGATAAAAAAAAGGATTATTCAAAATATATAAATATATATGATAGAGAACTATATTTGATCTCGTTAGATAGCAGTTGAATTCCTTTTGTCTAATAATAATCTAATTTTTCCTTAAAAAAAATCTCAGCTGTTTCTATTTCTGGGAAAGAGAAACGTCAGTTAACTTCAATATATAATTTTATAAAAATTGGCATACATGCTTATTAAATGAATATAAATTAATATTGAAAAAGATTAGATTAGGATAACCATTGTTATAATTTTTATCGATAAAAAAAAGTCTTATAGATGGCGATGAAACAACATTTAGTGAATTTTGAAGTCATTGATTTTACATTTCGTGGTGGTATTTTAAGCATACTGGATTTACAATTCCAAATAAAAAAAGGTTGAGAGGGTCTATAAGTAACATTTTCTACTTGACCTTAGTGAGAACTTGAACAAGATCTAGCAGAATAATCGCCTTCGCGTGTATATTTTTGCCAATTGCCCATGCTTTACTAAATCTTTTACGAAATCAAATATAAGGAGTCCATCATTCATAATTTTTTAGGGGTAATCTATATATTTTACAAGTTTTTTCACTATTAGTAAGGACGCCATATTTTTTTAGTTTTCAGCCTTAACCCTCGGAACTAATCGAAGTCCTCATAACAGGCGCAAAATTTTACTACTCGATTTCAAAGAAGTTCACGAAACCTGATCGATTCCACGTGGAATGAACATGTGAGGGAGACACGAAAAATGTATGTAACATTTATTCCATTCGTCAACCCTTGGTTTCTTCAGAGATCCTAAGACATATCATATTATTAGGTAGAGAATTAAGCAAATTAATGATGATAACAATGAAGCTTTCAAGCCTATATATTCACCAAAGAGACTGCAAGTGCTATTCATAATTTCGTATAACAATACCAGCGAAACCCAACTCACCTTTTTTAATCGTTTTTTCTTTTGTAAATATTTTTTTTTAGGAATGTGTCCCTGAAAAAAAAAATAAATATTAAATTCACAAACTTTTTGAAACTTTAAATGGAAATAAAATATGTACGTTATTTCGATTATAAAAATAAAAACGTGTCCAAAATATAGATCTAGACAATTTTTATAAATTTAACATGGATTTCATTGAAATTTTAAAATTCGCTAATTTTTGAAACTTTTTGAATCATATTTTAAAATGGTTTTGGACACCGCCTTATTTATAAGATATAAAATAAAATTGAATTTATCTATTTTTTTGGTAACATAAATGAAAGGGTATAATCGCCTTGAAAAACTCCGCTATTTCTGATCAAAAATCGACCGTCTCCACCAGTCCCGCCAGCGCATTTTTTAAGCATATTTTCGGCGTCCCGCCTTGGCCTGGTTAAGGTGTGAAATAACCAAAGGCGACTGGAGTCGGAATCTTCCTGCGAAGACTCGTGACCATTGGATCGGTCTTTGGCGCTGATCTTGAGGTTCGAAGTCAGTTTGCGGTTGATATCATTCACCGTAGGTTTATCTTGATGAGGCCTATCCTCGGGGTTAGAGAAACGTGGATCATTGGTTTTGGTAGTATGTTGAGTGACTTTTCCCGCGTTTGACGTCTGCCCCGATACACTGGATTGAGTTGGGACATTTTGACGCGCCTTATGAGTTATTTCCGTCGCAAACGCAAGATGCGCGGATTTCTTTTCTATCTCGACTCCGTTTTCTCCATCGTCGAGTTCGGCAAATTCGTTATTATCCTTCGTATCCTTACTGGCTACAGTTCCGGCAAATTTGGCGGCATCGTTAGACCCGCGAAGTTCGGCACCATGGTTATCGCCCATATTTTGAATTTTATTCAAGGCCGAGGTAATATCCCCGAAAAAGTACAATTTAATGGCCGTTAGCACTAAGTAAAAGGGTGTCCAATTAGGAATCTTGGTTTTAAAAATTAAATAAATAATATATTATTCTTTTAAAAAAAATATTAAGAAAATTATGGAGAATTTATATTTATCTACGATGCGCGTAGCATTTTTTTTATTTATTTATAGCAAATAACGTAAAATTGTGGCGCCAAAATTAGAAACATTTTTAAAAAAATGTTACCCGCAAAATTTGAGATAATATTTACTAAAAATGTAAAATGATGTTGTTATAGGGCTCGTTTTGAGCCGATTTTTCAAAAAGGCTAACTCAGTATTTTAGTCAGAAAATAATTGCTGGAGCCCCGAGATTTTCTAATATATGTTCTAGACCTTTGCTCCTTCTATGAGCAAAATCTTCAGGGCTTTCGTAACATTTTTTCTGGATGAAATATTTGTTTTTATAAACACCCGCCAAATTTGAAATGATTTTTTCGGGAAATGTAAAATGAGTATAAATAACTAAATATATATAAATATATGTATATATAATGATATATATGCATATCGTAGGGGGGTTGAGTATTGTATTGTTCTAAGTCCATTTTTATTGAAATTGTTCGTATCGCATTTAAATTTTTTTTAAAATCAAAATGTGATGAACGCAAATGAAAGAATTATTTTCTAAAAATTATATTTTGACATTTTTATCGTGGGTATATAAAATATGGTAAGGTATAATTTGTGGGAGATAGAACATTATAATATTCAGCCGAGAAAAAACTTTTAAATCCTTGGATCTGACATACATGATTCCGTGTTTGATGGGACTAGATAAATCGGTTTCTATTACTTTTTTAAAAAAAAATTAAATAAATACAGGTTGCCAAACTAACAAAAGTAAAATGGAGTTAATCTTACCCCCCCCCCCCCTTTCAAAATTCCAAACAGCTGTTCTGAATGGTGATTTTTTTATTTCAAATAATAGGAATAAGCACGAAAAACACATCTTTAAAAAGTATTTTAAGATATCGTCACTAGTTCCTGTCGATTTGTAATTGACACATTTATATTATTTTTTTCTAGAAGAAAAAGGAATACTTTAAGGAAAATAAAAATAAATTTAAAATAAGTTAAATATTGATGATAAGAAATTTTGGGATGTTATAATAATCACCTTATGATTAAATTGTAAAAACTTTTTCTATAAAAAAAAAGTTAAATGGTGTCTGAGCTTCTTTCAGATTTGAGAATATAAAAAAGTAGGACCTCATTTCCGTTTTTTATTTAAAGAAAATTTCGCTAGAATTAATTTTCATAATTTATATATTTTTTTTTCCCTTTCTTTTCGTAACTTTAGTTCATTTATTCTATTTATATTTATTTCATTCTTTTAATCTATTTATTTTATTCATTCTAAAAAAAATCTAGAATATCCCGTCTTGTAAACTCATGTAATTAAGCTAATATTTAATTAAAGTCTAAATGTCTAATTTTTTGAAATTTTTTTTTAACAAATCTTGATATTTAAAAGAAAACCGCGAAAATGTTTCGTTCCATTTAAGTGGTTCAATTTATGATTATTTCTTTCAATAATTAATTGTTCTATTTGATTTATTAGTGGTTCAATTTATAATTATTTCTATCAATAATTAATTGTTCTATCTGATTTATTATATTTTTGGTGTAATAAAATGTTATGTTTTATTATTTTAGTAGTTAAAGATGAGAGATAAATTATCACAAAAATTATTTAGACAAAAAAAAAGAATTTGTAAACATATAAGGGGAATGTCACTACACCATATCAATGTCAAATATGATTATTCTTCGAAAAGAGAAATAATTTTTGAATGTCAAGAGGAATAATATTTCTATGAGTGTAATACTTTCGTCACGTGTCATAAATACGAATTTTTCTTCGCTAGAATTTTCGGGGAGTTTTCTGTGCTAAAAAATTTAAAAATATTACAAAAATAGAAATATGGCGCCAAAAACTATCACGTTATTAAAAAAAATTATCTACGTCACGCGATAGTTCAAAAAGAATAATAGAATAATCAAACTTTCAGGATAATCTTGCGTTTCAATTTTTCGGGAGATGGTAACATGTCGGGATCGTCTTCGTGATTGACGGGCGAGGTTAGTAACAAATCGCCGAATATTTCTTTGAACAGCGAGGCCAATATTTTCATTTGGTAAAGCGAGCAATGATCTTCGATGGATAGGATCAAGGGGTAGCTGTTTAAAAATCATATTATATATATAACGGGGAATGTGAATTCGAACCCGGGATCAGGAAATTTCGTAATTGTTTGGTTGGAACGGAGACCGATTTTAGGACAACTCATTATACCCGGGGTGAAATGGACCTGGGGTAGGTTCGGACCCCTCTTAGGAAGTTGGTTTTAATTAAGTTCCCGTTATCAAAGTTCGCATTTAAATGAAATTTAAAATTCTTGAAACCGGGTTCGGTTTCGCATCCCTGATATATATATATCGGACTTGCTGATGCAAATATTATACGACTTGGTCCAAATTTTAATGCTTTATTTCAAGCCAGGCTCTAACCCAAACCGGATTTTTATATTTGACCATTTTACGGTCCCGGATATTTAAAAATAATTTTGGATGTGTGTAAATTGTTTCGAGAGGTGGAATTGAGAATATGAGCAGTAAAATGTAACGTTAAGCGCTACATTATGCCATTCTTAATTTTGCAGCTGATTAATTTAAAAATTTATCTATTTTTAAGTCGGCCCGGCTGGGATTTTGTAAAATATTTTTAAAAATAAATCTGAATCTCACTAAGATAATTCTTAATATCACCCATCACAACTGCAAGATTCGGTAGACATGGTCTTTATTAGTCACTAATCCAATCAATTAAATATTTTATGATTGACATCTTATTATTAATTTTTGACATTTATGCGCCATTTACTGTAAAAAAATAACTCTATATTTAAACATTATTTGAATGACATTTGTAATAATATAAAAATCACACAACAATTTTTAAAGCCCGGTTCAGCTCAGGATTATTTTTAAAATAAAATTGTAATGGCGGTTTCGATAGTGCTATTAGTAATATACTGGTCACGTTTAATCGATCCGAAAGATGGTTCAAGTCCAGAGACATTTTGCTCAATCTATAGATAGATCAGTATATCTAGATACTCACTCAGTATCCATGAAGGCGCATGCCCTGAGGGCGATCAAAACTTCCCTGACACCTATTTTGGTGGTCAGGGTCATGCCGTGATAAACGAGGGGCAGGGGTTGCAATTGTGACGCGTGGTTAGCCTGCAACACGGTGCCGCTAAAACTGCAAGAGTTGCTGAGTAAAGAATTGGTGGAATTGTTGGAATATGAAGAAGCGGAAGGATAAAATCCGTCCCAGCAATCAATCTCCAAGCATCGGCCATGGTAAGGGTAGGTCAAAGCGGATATGTAGGCTTCCGGGCTGGATTCACTGGAGAGTTGGTCACCGGTAAGGTAACTGGGTATGGGAAATGGTGGATACACATTAGCCAAATAAAATAGTAAATCGAATTAAAGCGAAAGGATTCTATATGTTCCATATAATACAAATTATTGGTGGGAAATTTTGAACCAAACCGACCTCAGTTCAAAATATTGTTTTAGAAGAACTGAACCAAGGCCGAAAGTAAAATTAATAATATCTTTCCACTTTCTAAATATATAAAATAACGCGACAAAACGGCTAAAACAATTTTTCGTGATATTTTGAACCATTTTTTCTTGATAGTGCGTTAATAAGTTAGATTACGCACATAAATGCTTCAGTTTAGGGTTAAGTAAGTTATCGAGCTATCGAGAGACAGGATCCCTAGGAATTTCAGATAATTTTGCCGTGAACCTTCCGAAGTAAGTTAGTATAAAAGTTCCGATTTACGATTTTATTCAGAAATAAATATTATGTAAGCCTCAAGATTTTAAAGAGTTTCCAAAACTTTCTTCTAACTATAAGAAAAAATTTCGAATACATAATACTTATTTTGGCTTAAAATCTTAATTAGAGTCGTTTTTTTTAAATATCGACAAGAATCGGCCATTTTAACAACTGTAAATGTTGAAGTTTGTACTATTTTTATGAAAAAATAAAACAAATACGAGAATTCATGGCAAAATTATATCAATTCATAGAGTAAGACACTCAATGTACGCTCGAACATGATTCAGCCAAAGATTTAGATCTATCTTTTTCGCAAATAGGAATGAAAATATTTAAGTTATTGATAAAATCTAGGGTGAATAAAAGCGTAGCTTTTTAAAATTACTACTTAAACCCCATATGACGGAATATTAATAAGGAAGTTAATTAGCTGTTTGTTATATGGATATACGTGTTGTGAGACGAATTTATCCAGTAATGCGATAACGGCCTAGTCATATCCTGATTCACTTCCTTGCAAATAGGATCCAGGAGGTCATTCTTCGAATCGTACAAATAATCTATAAACTTATGAAATAATTAATATCTTCTTTTAAAAAAATATTTTTCGAGAAATTTTATATTTAAAAGGGTCTACTAATCCTAAATATCAATATAATTAATAATAATAATAAAAAGGTAGGAGAATAAGCTCATTTTTACATTTAAAAATTAAATCATTTTTTTTGAAGAATTTAAGAAAGTTTATTAATTTTTGAAAGTTCGAGAAATTATAGAAATTTACTAAAGTCGCGAAATTTTTAAGGGAAAAAAAACATGGTAAGCAAAAATTAATTTATATTATTTTTCAAAATTAAAATAAGAAGAGAGAAGAGAATTGGTAGGAAATTATAAATTCCTGAAATTTGAAAAAAAATTTAATGGAAGATTTTGGTCATCTTTTATGAGGAAGTTTCGAAATTTTGAGATTTTTAGAAAAATATATATTTAGGAAATAGTCCAAGGAAGGAATAAGCTAATTGCCTTGAAAAAAGTGATAAAATCTCAGGTTTTTCGATTTAGCAAAAAAAAACAAGGGTCACGTCACCTCTCAAGATCGCCCAATCAATCAATCAAAAACGAATCGAATAATAAATTATTCGTATTTGACTTTTATTTTAAACGACAAATAATTTGCTACAGTAGCAATTCCTATTCCTATTTGATTGGTATGATTACGAATATATTCGATCCGTTTAAAAAAAACCGAAGAACGAATAATTCATAATTCGATATTCGTGTTCGAATAGGCCTACTCCCAAGTGCGACCATGGAATAGTATTGCACCACCCCTTGAATCGTCACCGACACCTGCGAACCATTAATATAGGCCTTACTTTTTAAAGCCGTCGTCACATTGTGAGATATAATGGCATTTGCTTTCGCGCTTTCGGCTAACTCAGGAAACCTTGTCAAGGTTTTTGAAAGCGTAACTTTATAAAATACTAGGAAAAGGTGGGTAAATTTAAAAAAACCTTGAGGCCGCTGATAAAATTATTTGGAGGGGGGGGGGCAAAAAAAATCGGGGCTCATTTAGTACCTCTTTGCGCAAGAGATATATGTCGCTCATATCTTTGGTGAGATCTTCGATGTATTCGTCCATGACCTGTTTAATGTGATCGGGTTGTATGAATTGCTGATTTGTTTCCTTAAAGAGAATTTTTTTTTAAATAGGTTCTTCATATAAAACTTTTCTTTCTCTCTTTCTTTCTTTCTTTCCTTCCTTCCTTACTTTTTTTTTAAAATTTCTTTTCCACAAAATTAATCAACCAATCCCATAAATTTCAAGAATGTAAAAAAAAAAAAAATTATCTACTTTTTGCACTTGAACCAAAAACTTATTGAATTCGTCCAAGGTAACTGTCTTGCCGTCGAGAGAAAATTCGTTGAGATGCAGAGAGTATATCTGGAAATATCGATTGAAAGATTAAAACAATTGAATAAATAATTCTAAAAAAAGGATAACTCACCTGATTGCATTGCAACAGCTGATTATACACGAACCGGAAATCGTCGAAGGTCAGGTCCTTCCCTTCGTTATTTTCAAAGTCGAGCGAGACACACAGGTGTTTGACGAGGGAATTACCGCATTTGACACCAATCTTGTTGAGCAAAAATTTGACGTCCTGCCAAGCCAATTTCCTTTGGTGGGGTAAGATAATAAATAATGAATATAAGTCAGATTTCTATAGGATATTTTTTTGAATATTTAGCATTCTTAAATGACAATAATTTCTGAACTGCATTAGTGGTATAATTAGTTAAAGCAGCATATACATATTTTTTTTTAAGCATACGCTTGACTTTTTGCATATTATGTTTTATTGCAAATGTAGCATAATATGAAAATAAGAGGATACCTCCTACTATATAATATAGTAATATTTTTAATGACAGAAATAAGGATTATTCTAAGCTACCTACAGATAGGCATTTATCAACCTCAACATTAAAAAAACACATTCAATACATTAAATCGTAGTTTTCAGATTATTCAGAATATTATAATTATATCCAGTCCAGCTATTGTACCGCAACCATATTACAATATGGCAAGTCGTACAATTTCATCAGGCACAAAAGATACAGCAAGGGGACTGCTTAGCAAAAAGCAGTATTATAAAATACAAAAACTTATTGTAACCTTGACCTTGACCTTAACAAGGTGTTTGTGTATGATGCCCCGTAATACCACCATTTAAGAGAAATAAATAAAGACGTAGTCGCAGTGAGACCCCTGTGTGTGGGTTACCTCAATTAGGCACTGTCTAATGGCATTATATGCAAAACACAAAAATTAAACAGGAATTTTTCTTGTAAATTAAATTTAAACCAGAGTATATATGGTAATTTTAATAACTATAACTTTTTTGATTGTTATATAACATATAAAATATTATATTTTTTTTAAACAAAATTTATTATACAAGAATAACTATAAAAAAATATTGTTAAAGATATGAAAATTAAATTAAATTTTTTTTTGTATATATATAGAAAGAAAGAATGAAACAATTACATAATTGTCTAAGATTTTGCAATAAAAAAATATAGGAAAATTTATAACATCTTATCAAGTATGTCATTGAATCTTGGGGAAATTTTTTGAGTTTTTAATTTTAAGATTCCATGTTTTTTTGAAACAATTATAAATATAAATAAATTCAAAATATAATTTTAAAAGAAAAAGCTGAAAATTGTCATAAATATATTTTGAGGAAAAAACCAGATATTGTAAATTGATGTCATTAGAAAAATGTGATAACTAAATAAGTAGACACTAGATAAGAGTATTTTATTTGAATAGATATATAAATATTAAACAATTATAAGGAATAAATTAAAAATATAATTTAAGGTAAAAGTAAAAATTGTCATGACGTATGTCTCTTATATTTCTAAAACATATTCACAAAATAGTGTTTTTTCCTGTTAATGGAAGTTAGCCTTTAGATTCCTCCACAATATCTGCTCAATATGGTGTCCATGCAAGGATTGGTCATTTGGATTGATAAAATTTTGACTATGATTTATATTGTGTCTAAATAATAAAACCTAATAAGATAAAATTTTAAATTTTTTTTAATGCTTCTACAAGATTTTATAATCTAGTTGAAATTAAAATTTTAATTTTAAAAAATCAATTCTTTTTTTTATAAAATAAAATTTAAAAAACACAAAAAATTTCCATATGATATAATGACTTACCTAATATTTATGTTTTTTATAAATGGTAAACTTTAATTTAGAAAAATATAAGAGGTAGCAAATAAATTCTTGACTAAGAGTAGCAGAGACTAGTGACATAACTGTATATTATTATTACAACTTACCTTAAATTATAAAAAATGCAAAACCTATAATTCTAATTTAAATTTATTAATTATTTGAATTAAGAACCTTTCTGTTGTAATGTCATTATTCATCAGGCAATTGTATTCCTTCCTAAGTAATCTATTAAATATTATAGAAAATGTGTATATTTAAATTTTTAAAAAAAACCTTTCACACTGCAATTGATAATTGGCATTTTTAGTATCTCTAGTCAAATGTATAATACCTTGATAGAAAATTTTGAATATTTCTTTATCTGGAGCTTGGTTTACAAGGAAGGTTTAATGATATATTTTAAAATTGGAAATAGAAATAAACTAACCTATAAGAGATAAGGTTTTAAATCTAAACTCTGTGCCATAATAAAGGGTTAAACAAAGACTTGCTAAACATGTCTTTGTTTCTTCAAAACATTTTTCAAAATCAATTGAGTCTTTCCCTACTTTGATGTTATGTAATTCTTTGTAATCAACTATTTATTAATAAATTTAGATAAGTAAATAATACATAAATTAACTTATTCCCTCAATTTCATTATGTTTGGTCCATATTAACTGTCGGGTTTCCATTTTAATAAAGAATACTCTTTGATCAATTTTCTTTTTAGACGGAATGGCCTTGTGTAACATGATCCCACATTGCAACTTTTTAAGCATTTGATGCAATTCACTATTAAGTTTATGAGACAATTCATTTCCTTTAATTTTCGAGTTGAGATTCAGCATATTTAAGGAAGTATATAGGTACTATTTAAAAATTTAAATAACACATTAATTTTAATTTTGGATAAGTGATATATGCACATATGACTAATTTTTAGGTGTTTTTTATTATACAATACAATATATATTTACAAATAAAAATTAAATAAAATTATCTAAAAAATATTACAAAAATAAGTAAAAGAAAAGCATTCCTTAAAATATGGTTTCAATGGAATATATATATTTATGAAATGATATATATAAATTAAATGATAACAAAAGACCCATATCCTGAAACAAAATTTTTTATTGATCCTATTTGTCAATATTTATTGTCTATATTTGTATATAATAAAAAATCTACCAGTGTAATTTAGAGACTAATTAAAATAATTGATTTAAGATAAGGGTAATTTATAGTATACCCATTCATAAAGTTTATATATTAATTGATAAGGTGTAAACATTCCTTTACTTTAAAAGAAAACTAATCATAATATTCAAAAAGTGCTTACCAGGGAATTTCTAATATCAGATTTTTAAAATTTACAAATTATAATTATCAAATATTTAAAATCGATTATATATTTTTTATCTGTATACCTTGTATTAAGGTATAATTTTCAAATTCTTAATAAATTTTACCGAAGGCAATTATTATTTAAGTGAATTTTTATATATTTTAAAACATTTGTTTTGATAAATTTACAACTTGAAAACGAGTAACGTATTTTATTCAATATTTATTTTATTACATAATATTACAACTAACTCAATCATTAACAAAAAACACGACTATATATATCTATAAAAACAAATTAAACTTTAACAACCTAAAGTCATAATCACAATATACTTTAAAGTTAATGTTCAAATTTTATAACCTTTTATCTTTAATATCCCACAGTGATAATTTATACAATTTTAAAAGTTACAATTTCAAAGTTAATTTAAATTTAGATAATTTTCCTAATACAACAATTCTATAGACATATTATACCAAACATAAGTAAAGGGAGTAGCGAGGGGCATATATTGTAAAGTGAAAAAAAATTATCTACTATTTTAACATAAATAAACACATTTTAACACCTATTTTATAAAATAATTTAGCTACGTCCTTACGTAAGTAAGATTTAATTTTATATAATGAGAAATGCTATATGTTTTAGACTTCAATAACATCATTCAGTAAAATCTAAAAAGGATATTTCTTTAGTTTCTTTAGGTACAGGTAGCTTATAATACATTTATTGAACTATATATCTCAGGTTTAATACCTCATTTGGGCTAAAGTTAGAATAATCAATTAAAATATTTTCAATGGCCCATTTGTAAAAAATATTTTGAATTATTTATCTGGCTCAGCTTGAAAATCCTTTTGGGAATCGGGATAGGGCCGGATTTTGCATTCCTCTAGTGTATATCAAAAAAAACATTTTTTAAAAGTATTGTTATTATGAATTTCTATAATAATTCACATCATCTATTTTTCACTTTAAAACAAATAAATTAAAGTTAAATCAAATTTATTTTTGATATATGAGATATAAACTAATTTACTAGAGGAATGATAAGTGCTCAAATTTAAATGCACATCTGACGATAAAAAAAATAGCTAATTTTATCATGACGCAAAACAATGTATATCTAGAAGGACCATTAAGCAAATGGACTAATTTAGTTAATGGGTGGCAATATAGATGGTTTGTATTAAATTATCAATCAGGAATGTTGACCTATTATACAGTATAGTATACTAATATACCTTATATTTACCCTTTTTTATGTGATTTTTATCTAAGCTACCCTTGGCCTTTCCATCTAATTGAGTTAATAAATTGGGGGTAATAAGACAGAAACTCATCCACTTTTTTTAAGGACTGTACTTATCTTCGCACAAAGGGTGCCTGCGTGACAATAGGAAAGTATAAACAAATCTTTAACCAATTAAGTAAAGTTTTTATTTATAGAGGGAGTAATAACTATTTGATTTTATGTTAAATTGATAATGTGATATAATAATATTTTAAAACTTAGAGGGAATATAAAATATTTTTATAATATAGTGTTATTTAAATGATAAATAATTTAATAAGTTGTTTGATTTGAAAAGAAATGTAAATAAAGTCATGATTAATTAAAAATATATTAAATAAATATATCTCTAAACATGCAAATATTTTTCTTTTATTTGATGAATAGTTATAATTATTACTACACTAGCCATTTTTATTGTATTATAATTTAGATTTGCATATTAAATGATTAAAAAAAGGAATACAAAATTCCAATTATATTTTATTGTATAATCAAATTGATGATTTTGTATATGGCATTCAAAATCTTTTAATAAGTTTCTTGTGACAAAAAAAAATGAGTAGTACCTAATGTAACTAGAGATCTACAATGCTTAGCAGGTTACCAATCAATCTATTTTTTTATTTGGGCCAAACTAGGCAAGAAAATTCATGGACTGGGCTTGCAAAATGTAGAGTTGCCCAACATGCTTAATAGAGAATTAGTATAGAAAAAATATTATTCTAAAGTTTAATTTTGATTAAAGGACTTGCTACTATGATCATTCATTCATAAATACAATTTCCGTTTCCCACTTCCTATTATAAGAAATTCATGAACTCAAATTCTTATCATTAATAGTTATTTTTCCATATAATACATTTCTGTATTTTAAGGCCTAACCAGGCATGGCACCTTAGTAAAAATTGGAGCATGCCAGGTGAAAAATGGGCCAAGATTTGGCTTGAAACTTTTTGTCATTTGCAAGACCTCGACAGTTAAATGGGGTACTTTGGGTACAATTGCAATTGCATCTTGGAATTTCAAGATCAATATTACAATTGTTGTGAAAAGAGGAATTAATTATTTTCCCATTTTCATATTCACAATCATGATTTAATTATATATCAATTATACTAGGGGCTGCTCAGATGTCACAATTTCATACCAAATTCACGTTTTTTTTTAATCAAAATAATCTCACCTTTTCTCACGAATTTTTTTATAAAAAAAAACAAAGTTTGTTAAAAGTCCAACCCCAACCAATTTAGGCATTGCCCTTAACATAAGCACTTTATTAAATAACATAAATTTACAACTACTATCTAAATATGCCTTATCTATATATATATATTCTCTTCTCTTGTATATATATATATATATGTTAGCTTCAATGCGCTTTCGGTATGTGTTATATTTACAACTGTAAATTACATTTAAATTTGCATTTGTCCCCAGTTATATATATATATATAACTGTTTTTTTTTAAATTTTAATCGATTCATATGAATTTTTTTCCCCCTTAATAATATAATTATTGACCAATTCTAAATCTGATCTGCGGATCTCTGGGAGAGAAAATAAAATTAACTTTATTTATGGAAAAATATCGATTAATAAGCGATTTAAAATGTTTTATATGTCATGTTAAAAAAAATTATAAATAATAATTAACAATTCTTATTCACGACTATTGATTTTTTTTTATTAGCTAATTTTCTTCCGCTAAAAAACAACGGTCATTTCCCACCCACCCCACTCCCCTTCCTTAGCTCTCTGATATAGTTAACTTTCAAGCATGCCGTTCAAAAATGATACTCTTTATTACCATTTCTCTTATTTTTTTATTAGGCTCAAATTCCTTAATTTCTAAGAGAATTCTGGTTAATCCTTGCTCAGAAATTATCTTGGAATCAACCAAATTTTTTTGATAATGAGTATCCCCAGTGAAATATTCAACCCTAAGTGGGAAGAATATAGTTACGAAATTTCCCCATTCCTATCCGTTTTAACCCATCTTTGCCGCGTTTTTAATTTAAGTCGAAAACTAACTATCAGCTTAGCCTCGAATATTTCTTCGAATAAAATGGTTAAAAGTCGCACTCACACCCCATTGTTTTACCGAATTATTCGTTGATATAAATTTTATGGCATAACGTGTAAGGCTTAATAATATCGAGGTTAATTACGATCGCAGATTGTCGGGCATTGGTAATCGATTAAAATTTAATAAGTATCCGCTATTGTATGGAATAAAAGTATCTGCCGATACTTTATACTAAGCGATAACCACGAGTTATGAGCACAACTCCGCCCATTTTTAACTATCGTGTAAGTAAAAAGCAGATACAAGATACATATATATGGCAGTTCCGAATAAAAATTATTTGTTCCACTAGGATGGTCGCATTTTAATGTAAATATGTTAGCCTCGATGTGTTTATTTTTTCAACTTTAAAATCATTTTTTTTTGCGCGCGTTTTTTTATTTTTAAATTTTTAAAAAAATATCGGATTTTACCGGAAATATACCGATCTTATGAATTTTAGGAAAATTTTTGTCGTTAACCTTTGAGTCATATAATAATTTATATTTTTTTAAATAAAATCTAATGAAAAAAAAAACTAATATATTATTATTATTATATTTAGTTAAAAAGTTCTTAGAAAAATTGTCCGAAACTTGTAGGATAGGTTTTCCAAACATGATAGAAAACATTTCCGGTTAGAATCAAAAAATTTAAATTTAAAAAAAAAACGCGCTAAAAAATTAAATAACGCATTGTCAAAATAAATATTGGCGCCACATTTCTTCGCGAGAATTTTAAAATGTGACAATTTTTTTGCAAATTTGAATGGTATCATATTTAAAAATTTAAGCCCGACCCGGCCCGGCCGGAACCGAATTTGTTTTTAAAAAAATATATTACGGCCCCTAACCGAAATTAATTTTTTAGAAAAAAATGGACCCCGATTTACACGACTCTTAGTATATTATCGAAAACGCGAAATTTTTCGTAAAAAAATGTCGATTTTCGAAAAATTAAACCGCTTATAATTTCGTAATAATAGCACTCCTAGAGGATAGATAACGACAAATGTATTAATCCGCCTTAATTTTTTTTTAATTAAATCAAATAAATAAATTAAAAAAGAATAGCGGTCATCTTTGAACGGAGCCGGAAATTCGCCAAAAAAAAACCCTCACACAAAAAAAATAATAATGTTGACGAATTGGGCAACTGTCTAATTTGGGCAGAAATGAGTGTACCTTAATTATTTATATAAAAAAACCGGTCAGTATCCGGTTATTTTTAAAACTCGGTAACGATTCCGGATTTTAGATTTGATAACATATCTAATAATTTTATTTATTTTAAGTCAAGGGATAAAATGAAGAAAGGCTCAAGACGGGGATGCGTGTACCTACAAGTTTACAAAAATATGATATATAGTTAATGTTATTTACTGTTTTTTTTTAAAAAACAATAAAATGCATACATTCATTAAGTCAGCTGTTGTAGACCTGTTAGGGGTGTTGGCAGCCCAAAGCCAGGTATACCCAAAGCCAGAATATTTTTTTTATTGGATTGGAAAATATGGATTTTTTTTTTCGAATAAAAAGGGGAGGGGGGGGAGTTGTTTGGATACAGAATAATAGTTCTTAATAAAATTAAATGGAAATGATGTATTATATTCTAACTCCAGTTTTAAAAGAGTATAAACAAAACGAAATTTTAATATCATGGTATTTTATTTAAATTAAGTACTGAAAAACGGTTAAATATATATAATATCCAGAGTTGTTAAAGGATCTAGATCCTGTATCTAGATATAAAAATGTGGTATCTGTATCCAGATAGATTTTTGATTAAATAATCTGTATCTAGATATTATTTTAGACGTTGTATCTGTATCTTGATCCATTTAAAAGTATCTTTTAATAACTCTGATAATATCCTTGAATTTAAAAATAAATTAAGAAAGCACTTCCCACATTCAATACAGATTTTATAGTGAATTTATCAGGGACCCGGAGTGAACCGTTAAACCATTATAAACCGTTATAAATATCCGTAACCGAACCGATATAATTATCTTTTGAAGGAGTAGTTGTAAAAAACGGTTAAACCGGTTCGAAGCGGTTCGGTTTTTATATTTTGGGAATGGAAATAATTCGAATATCCAAAATTATATAAACTTGCTCTTATAGTACTGGCGGTTCCCGCAACACGAGTTTCTGTAGAAAGGGCTTTTTCGGGGCTAAAATTTGTGTCATCGTCACAACGAACAAAAAGGAATTTATATATATTAGAAAATATATTAACTTATACGTTCAAATGATATATTTAAAAATGAGTTATCGTGAATCTTATATATTTTTTTTATATATATAATTCATAGATGCTTACAATAAAAATAAATTAGACGATGGTGTTGCTTCAATGAAAACGAAATTTCTAACAGTAATGAACCTTTACAATTAGCTGAACCGAACTAAAATATTTCTCAACTTCAAATTTATATTTCTTCTTTATTTAATAATTTTATCATTCAATTCATAATTTTTTCATTAAATATCAATTAAAATAATGAATCCAATAAATTTTCTTTCTTTTCACAATAATTAAAATTAATCCCTCAATTTTCACAATAATTTTTTCTAATGGCGAAATCAATTTTTTCTTACTTTTAAAAATATATCCCTCCGCGATAAATACAATAAAATAATATAAAATATATCAATATTTTTAATCAATAATATTATTGATTGACAGTAGGTATAATTTTAAACATGATAACTATATATTGTAATTACTAAATACAACATGTCTGCCCCTAAAAAGGCCAAAGACATGTAATAATACAAAAAATATATATATTAATTTACGTAAATTTATCATCATCTTTCAACATAATATTTTCTTCTAACTCCATATCTTTTACTCCTTTGGTAATCTGCATACCATTATTCATTTCTATCTTTTCATTAAATTTCGTAGTCTTGACCACTTGCGATTTCACCCTCATAGCTTTAGAGTTGTAAGCTTGTAGTCCTCCAGAATACGAATATTTTACACTATTCAATGCGTTAGGATTTAATTTTGTCAACGGTTTTAGTTTAGCTTGTACTGCACTTGTATAATGTACGGGCGGCCAAACTCTTTGATTATGGAACTTCTCTCTAGATTCCATCTCATTTATTTTGTTATAGTTTCGGTACGTAACCTCCGACGGTACCTTATTATTTTTTTCACAAAAATAGCTTGAGGTTGGAACTTCCTCTGTATCACTTGGATAATCTTTGCATTCTTGATTCATCAACACATGAGTCGGAATTTGACAATCCTTGATCTGATGTCCAAAACTCTGACATCTGAAACAGCGTTTGAAGATATCGGATTTAGGTCTTTTTATTCCTAATTTTTTTTTATTATTATTTTCACATAAATGATCTGTTCTGGTGTGTCTATTTTATAATTCATCACGATATATATATTTCTATATATTTTTTTTTTACTTTTAAATAAATACTCTAATTTATTTTATTATTTTTTAAAAAATTTTAATTTTGAAATTATCAAAAATAATTTATGAATTTTCTCTTTTAGAATAAAATTACTACTTATTAAGACACAAGTGATAAATATCAAAAGTTATTTAAAATCATTGGATCATGATAAAGAGAAGATTATCACTTATTCGTTTAAAAGAAAAGAGGATAAAATTAAATAACATGTTTGATTTTTTTTTCTTTTAGGGAAAGAAAAGTGAAGAGTAATATTTTTTTTGTAAAAGAAAATAACATGAGTGTTGTTTTTAGTGAAAATTGTTTTTATTTTAATTTGAATTACATAGGGGTAATTTGCAAATTATTATATATTTAAAAAGAGAAAAATTATTAAAAAAATAATTAATAAGTAGTAATTTTATTCTAAAGGAGAAATTTCATAAATTATTTTTGATAATTTCAAAGTTAAAATTTTTTTAAAAAATAAAATAAATTAGAGTATTTATTTAAAAAAAAAAAATATATAGAAATATATATATCGTGATGAATTATAAAATAGACACACCAGAACAGATCATTTATGTGAAAATAATAATAAAAAAAAATTAGGAATAAAAAGACCTAAATCCGATATCTTCAAACGCTGTTTCAGATGTCAGAGTTTTGGACATCAGATCAAGGATTGTCAAATTCCGACTCATGTGTTGATGAATCAAGAATGCAAAGATTATCCAAGTGATACAGAGGAAGTTCCAACCTCAAGCTATTTTTGTGAAAAAAATAATAAGGTACCGTCGGAGGTTACGTACCGAAACTATAACAAAATAAATGAGATGGAATCTAGAGAGAAGTTCCATAATCAAAGAGTTTGGCCGCCCGTACATTATACAAGTGCAGTACAAGCTAAACTAAAACCGTTGACAAAATTAAATCCTAACGCATTGAATAGTGTAAAATATTCGTATTCTGGAGGACTACAAGCTTACAACTCTAAAGCTATGAAGGTGAAATCGCAAGTGGTCAAGACTACGAAATTAATGAAAAGATAGAAATGAATCCAAATTCGAATCATCATATCATATCTATTCGTGCATAAAGAGTATCATATGATATGAATCCTTCATAATATTTCAACATTGAGCGCAACCAGCACATATATTTTTTTTAAAAGTGGTCATTCGTTATTCAACCATTCTCCCGGTTACTCTATTTAGCGGAAATTTTGATAACAAAAAAACTTAATCGAAAACCGATTTTTCTAAAAGAGGTCCGAACCCGCCCCGAGTCCATATTACCCCGGGTTTGATGGGCCGTCCATAAATCGTTATCTGTTCGGTCCGTGGTCCCAAACTGCCCCACCAAACAATTTTAATATTTTTGAACCCCTGGTTCGGGTTCACGACCCTGATTGCGATACACTTTTTTATTTTACGAAATATATCGAAATTTACCATCAAAATAAATAATCGCTGTCAGAAGGCTATGATAGGCATCGACGACGAAGACGATAGCGGTTTCAGCATTACGAGCGATTCAAAGCAATTCCATTTCCAAGGTTTTAACCATAATTCTTACCTCATCTTTTTGAATATGTCATCAGGAATTTTACATTTTTATCCCCACTGTATAAAATAATGGCTCATTCCAATGACCGCAGTGTCAAGGCTAGATGGACGATTCATCCATTTAAATGTGTATTAATGTAAATTAGCAAGTGGTAGGCCATTTTGGTTCAAGGCAAATAACCTATTATGCATAATAAAAAAAAATAGCTTCTATTCAACGACGTTCCAATGTGCGTTTTAATGAATGCATCATCATTTTTTAGTAACCGCTATGTTAATTACTTACTTTGAAGTCATTCAAATTTACCCCTGATCCCGATGAAAGAATTTTAAAGATGATCACGTGTCAGTCATAGTTTTTTTCAACCCATATTACATTCAAAGATTTTACCGATATATAACTCTTTAGCCAAAACCGATATCCGAACCGAACACCAAATACCACACGGTTCGGTCGAATACCGATTTAAAAATAATAAAATTTTACCAAAATTGTTATTTTTTTAATTAAAGTTATCCGGTCTCACGGATTTCGCGAACGGTTGAGTATGGGAGGGATCAACTACGGTCGATGTTTCGGGCATTTGGGGTCGGGGGCAAGGGGGCCCAGTCTCGGCTTGGCCTCGATCATAATTTCTAATTATACGGTCGATGTTTTCGGGCGTTTAATCGACAAAGGAGACACAGTTTCAGCCTGGCATCGGTCACGAGGACTGGGTTGAATTTATACTCTAAAAAACGCTCGAAAACGGAATGAGGTATTTAGTATTCACGATGAAAAGTTTTAATTGCAATCACTTACGCGATTAGCCTTTAGTTCTTGCTTTTCTAATTTATTTATCCTGATATGAAGATGAACTATTTGTCATATACATATATATATATATATACGATTGTAGACTAAAATTGGCCATTGCGGGTTTGGGCTTATCTATAGGTCACCTAATTAAACGGTCCACAGAAATAGATTCCTTACAGTTTGCGCGACTTTTGAAGGAAGGTCATTCCGAGATATATCAACACGGTACCTTTTGTGTTTGTTAAGATTTTAGTAGATTCTTTGCTTATGACTAAGTCCATGCCGATCGGACTCCCCTTTGCCTCCGAGCATCGACCCTTATTCCAAAACCTCTCACGCCCAATAGTTCGCGGAGTCCCATTCCCCTGGCACAAACATATACAAAGATGCATTGTCACTCTCAAAGTATCTGTTTACATTGAAAGTATCGGCCGATACTTTCATGATGACCTCTTTATTATTCCTATAATATTGATATGTTAAATATATTTTAGCACGGGATTCTCAAGATCGGGAGAAATGGGTCAGGGCGCTCGAATACGCCATATTTAATCAGAGAAATAAAGCGATGGCTTCCAGCGCCAATCTGCCCGCTACGACCGCGGAACGTATGGATTATGTATCAAATAGAAAATTTTTAAAGAAAATATATTTTCTTTTCCCTAATTTTTTTTTTCCACGATGAGTTTTTTTTTAAAATCTATTCCAACCATGTGTTAAGGTAGAGTGGGAGAAGCAATGACATATAATAATTCCCAGACTGACGCCGCATTCGTAATAGTGCATTTTTAAGCGTCGTTGAGTGCAAATCAGCTGGACGACACGCCATTTTGTTTACCAATATAGTGGTTATAACTACTATTAAAATTGGTAATTTGCTTCTCCTTGTTAATCTCGATGATCTGGCAATTATTTTATTAAAAATTTTGCGTACGGACACAGGAAATAAATTGGTCTCTCGTTTTTAAATTTTTATTAATTATAAGGGTAACCAAAATGGCGTCCCCAGCTGTTTTCATTAATCTACACTTTTTCATGAATGCATCGTCAGTCTTGGTATTATCACATGTCATTGGGGAGTAGGGCAGGGGTAGCTCATTAAACCGAACCCTTAAAATGTTAGATAGAAGCATTTAGTTATTTACTAAATAGTTACTTTTAACCACCCCCTGTGGAATTAAAATTGATATCCTTTTTTACACGTGGAAACTTTTTGTCCTCCATTTTATTATCATCGCTCTTTCAATATTTGTTATGTTTTTTTCCGGTTTAACAGCTGAGCATCATTCGGCTCCCGTTTCCCCTCGATTCTATAACTCGCCTATGATGACCAATATTTCGCCGAAATTATCGATGGACCAATTGATTAACGATAAAAATGTAAGCGTCTTGTTCCTTTTATTGGCGGTTTTTTCGGGTTTTATCCGAGTGAGCCAGTTTCCCCCCTCTGATTCCCCCCCCCCTCATTTTTATAACGGTCCTGGGCACCCTAAGCAATATTTATAACCACTATTAATCTTTCCAGTAATATGTTCCACCCCATATTTTGTTTTCAAAATTACCATAAAAAAAGAGTAATTTATGAGATTCTCACAATTTTGGGAGGAGGGGGGGCTTATCATCATTGACGCATTGGCTCACTCTAGCTAAGCGAAATCAGTTCCGTAGCAAAAAAAACAGAATTCCCCCGCCAAAAAAACTCATGAATCTATACCGACGACTAATACTTTTATGTTTTCCTTTTTACCATTTTTATTTTTTTTTTATTTCATTTTTTAGAGTTTTTTATTTACTTTTATATTTCCTTTTTTCTTTTTTTTTTGTTAAAACACAAAAAAAAGTGTTCTTACAAAAATGTCCCCTTCGATAGCTGCTTGAATCAAACGTTCGATTTCGATAGCAAGATAGCCGAGGCCGATGCTTACCTACAAATTCTTATCAATCAGATGAAAGTACGCACTAATAGGGTTTCATCGTAATTATTAAAGGACCACTCTTCCCCTGTTTATTTTCTCACGCCAATCAATTCGGAAATTTATCCCATAATCGTATACACAAAATTAATCTTGATAGCGGGATTGGCTCGGGGAGTTATATGGCCCCTATGGTGGCAAGACCAGACGGGCTCGGCAAGCGCCATTTTCTTCCGGCTCTAATTTTTTTTAATGGCCCACCTTCACCCCTCCAAATCAGGGCTAGGTTTAGTGATAATATGTTTTTAAATAAACGAAGATTGATGTTCGAATCCGCTGGCTTTATTTATTTTTCTTTTTACCGCGATCACATGTTATCGGCGGTCCGGTCAAGACTGTACCATGCTACCCATTTAGGTGGGGTATGAAGGTCGACGATAACACGATTTTATTATTTTATTTTCGTTATAAACTATAAGATAAAGTTATTTGGTACTGGTGTTGGTATAGACATATCAGGGTTTCCCATTTGACCAATCAAATTTATTCATATATAACTCCTATTCTGGGCGGCCGACCGCCAAACTAAATTTAAAATTAAAAATGAGATAAATGGCACCTGCCATGTCGACAAAAATGACTCGAAAATCAACCATATTGGATTTTTTCAAAAATTGAAATTTATATATTTTTTGTAACACCATCCCCGTCCCATTTATGAAGGCTCTAGAAAGCAAATCCAACCTCATGAACGAGGAAGATGAGATGCGAAAAAAGTACCTGGAGATCAAGATTTCTACCAACGTAATTTCCGGTTCCGTCTAAATTTTTTTTTATCGCGAATGAATTTTAGAGCGGAGATTTATATCGCGCGAATCAAATTTAGCGAATTTTTTATAGCGATCCTTAGGGTATACGCATAATAGCGAAAACATTTGATACCGTAGTCATTATTTCTTAACCAAAAAAGGCTAAGACAATATAGCGAAAACTATTTCCCGCGACATATACCCCGAAAATATTATCGCGAGTTGAATAGAGCGAAGGTACCACCCTGTCTTCGCCGTAAAAAGATTTGCACAGAATTTTGTCTATTATCTTAGCCCTAAAATTCATTAGCGACAAACGACATTTGAGGTTTTAAAATTTTTTAGGGAGTGTTTTGCAATAAAATCTTAGCTGGATCGACCTGATAGGGCACAAAATATCCCCCTAACATGTAATATTTGCGTGTTTTATTTTTGGTTAGATGTCAACTAATTTTTCAAGCCCGGCCCCGGACCTTCTTGCCCCGAATAACCCGACCCGAAATGAAAATAAAGTCCAACTTAAACGTGTACATTAACTATTGCGTTACTAATTTATTTCCATGAAAATGTAACGCGATATTTTGTCGTAAGTTTAACGGGATATTTAATGATTAACAAATTAATTATATATATATATTTTTTTTTTTGAAAGCTGATATATGAAATTTATTCAACAAATATTATCTACATTATTAAAGGCATTGATAGATTCGGTCAAGCATTCTATAGTCATCTTACAAATAACGCGGGTAATCATTTTTTAAAAAAAAAATTAACAAACATAAGAAAGAAAGATAGAAAGAAAGAAAGAATAAAGTAGAAAATGGAAGTAACAAAAGAAATGAATAAGTGTTTTCTTCTTTTTTTATATAGAACGCCGTATTTCCCTCTAGCGGTATTTATCAATCCACGCTGCCCCCGTTAATAGTGGCTTCAACCTCCAACATCACATGGGGCACCTTGCCGATCGACGGAAGTTAGTATTTTCCCATTTATTTTGATTGACATCTGAAAATCGTATCACATAGTACACCATCCATTGACCGAAATTTAATTATGTATATATATATATATTATATAAATCTATATAAAAATCGAAATTTAAATGTAAATGGGAGGCAATAACATTATTAATAATACCTAGGATGGCATTCACTCATTTAAATGTGCATCAATGCTAATTCAGCCGGTGATGCCATTTTTGGTTTCTTGTATCGAAATTATTAAATATTGAAAATGGCGATCCTTTTCCTTTAAAAAAAGTAACGACTTTACTTTCGTCTACGTTACCTCTTTACTTGTTATGCTAATATGAATATCATAAAAAAAATATGTGCAATAATAACTTACAACACCCCTTCCCTTAGAAATGTCTATTCATTCTGTGCTGCATTTTATTCTAGGCTTGATGATTGTTACACGGCCAGTAAAGAGTAAATACTAATCTTCAAAGCTGACTCTGTACAATATCGCATGAGATGACTAACCCCACAGATTTAACAGCTAATCGTCGTCGGTCTTTTATCTGATCCCAGGCGTCTCTTTCTTCTCTCACATATTCGTTACTGTTGACCAGAGTATCATTGATCATCTCCCCCTTACCTTCGTAAATCTTTTTTTTTCCCTGTTGGCATTTACCCAATTTCTAAATTCGACTTAAGCCGTCTATCTCTCAAATTCTCATTTAGGCATTTTTCTTTTCAATCACAAATTCTCTCGCGTTATTATTTTCTACTTGATTATCAATCCTAACAATTATGTAACGACTCATTGCTCGTTGTACAAAACGCAGATTCATATCCAGGTAACAATCAATCACAAAAACGCAACGCCAACATGAATAGACATTCTGAGGCGAAGGGGGGTTGTTACGAGTTGCGGATTTTTATATTATTTTATTGATAATTATATCAGCATAACTATGAGTTGGTGTTGTTAAACCGCTCGGCTAACAGCTGACTCGATATTTTATCTAGATAAATATTGGCCTTAAGCCCCGAGATCTCTCGTTAATACATGTCTAGAGATCTTCAGGCTTGCCTGGTATTTTTCTGGATTAAATATTGAGTCAGCTGTTTCAAAAAAATTGGCTCAAAATTAGGTGGTATACGAGCGGTAAGACCAGCTATTAGATTTCTTTTTTTTTACTAAGTTTAACAACACTACTGTAAGTATATATAAAGGTTTGATTTTGACGAAACTTATTTTTTTGTGTTGTTGTATTATAAAATTTGAGGTTCTCACTATTCCATTATTCATATTTTTTTTGTTTTTTAATTACTTTCTTTCTTGTTTCCTTTTTTCTCTTCTTTCTTTCTTTTTCTTTCTTTCTTTCTAGGTTCTAATGAATTCTAGCAATGCCTATTATAATTTTTTTTTAAAATTTATATTTATATATACGTTTTTTAAAAAATCCGCATTTTTCTGCCAGACGCACCTTCGTCTCCGTCTATCCCCTTCCGCGATAAATCTAATTCCCCGGACATTCAATCCATAATACCAATCCAGAGACCGGCCTCTGTCCAACACTTGCCACGCGTTCAGGACACCGTATCATCCTTCTCCACCAGCGAAGACGACGACAACACTCAAGACGAGGAGCATCTATATTTCGACGCGGAAGAAGATACGCATATCGCTGAAAACAGCGACCTACGAAAGGATGTGGTCGCGAAAGCTGTAATCTTGACCACTGACTCCATTTCACCACAGGCCCTCGCTGACCAAGCAAGAAAAGGGAGAAGGTTCGTTTTTAAATGGATTGATTGATATTTTTACGAAGCGTACACGCAAAAACCAAGAATGCGCTCCGTAATTAGGGAAAACGATGGAGTCCGACGAAAGATCGAATTAAATTGAGATAAATAACTTGATTATAAATGGGGTTTCCCGCAAATATTTTCCATTTATTTATCTTTTTTTCTGAAAAAGATAAATCACGTGATTATAAAGGATTTTCCCTCAAATTTCCAATTTTATTGGTTTAAATGATTGTGAATTCATTTAAAAAAATATATATAATAACGGTCCGCTAATATTTTTAGCCCGCCAGCCCATAAATCATAACGTAACTTCCCCTTATAATTTTTTTTTTGCTAAGAAACAAAAAATTATAAATAATAAATTTCTTATCCATCAAAATATTTTCTCGAAATTGCCCGGCTGCGCCGAACCGAGATCTCCATCTTGTAATATAGTTATAAAACGGAAAATTATTGTGAACCCTATAATTTAGGCCTTCGACAGAAAATTCTACGATAATGACGCCTGTCAATCAAGTTCCCCCGCCCACTCCAAATTACTCCCCCAATCCAGGTCGCCGCCCCATACCAGCCAAACATTTAAAAGGTACCTTCAAATTATTTCGCAAAAATGTATATTAAATAATTTTTCGTAATGTCTCAAATGTGGTTATGATGATTAACTTTTCATAACATAATTTTTGGGTTATTATCATCATTCAGAAAATCAATTTTAAAAATCGGAATAATGATATAGGAGGACAAGACAGGCCTTCCATATTGGCATGCTCTCATTTTGGGCAGGTCTGTGCTGATCCAACTATGCTAAATAAATTTTTTAAGGTTTGATCCACCGATCCTGTTTGAGCATTCAAATATTTTTTTTAGAAATTTTAACCTTGGGAACCTATTTTTGGCTAGAATCATAATCGGCCCGTTTTTTATAAATCGACCCCTCAATTCGAGTTTTTTGTGCGCACTATCATAGTGGTAGCTATAAAAATGTGACCAATAGGAGACTTTAATTTGTAATTCTAAACACATAAACAACCATCAAAACAAATATGGTTTTTTTTTTGTTAAAATATATAATACGATTGATATCAAATGTAAAATCTACGTTTACAAATTCATTTTTATCAAAAGTTTATGCACATTACCCGTGCGAAATTTATACCATCGGCGCGACTAGTGTCGTTAAACGGCACGATTTGAGCCCATTTTATAAAAACTGCCCACTCTATATTATAGCCAGAGCAATGTTTTCTAAGCTTCTATACGCAAGCCCGAAGATTTTGCTCATAGAAGGAAGCAAAGGTCGTCTAGACATATATTTTATCGAAAGCTCTAGGCTTGGGCAATATTTTTTTGGTTAAAATTTTGAGTTTAGCCCTTTAACAACACTAGGTAAATTCGTTTTGCATTATTTAAGTGCCAACAAAAATTATGGCATAAATCGTGTAAAAAATGTAAATACATCTTTAATAATACATCAAAATCAAACAAGGTATAAGTTAATGAATATAATTTTTCATATCAAATTTATAAAAACTTTATATTATAAAATCAAAATATTTATTCGCTTATTTTTCGTGATTAGATAATCTTAATGATATTATTATTTATATTATCGGACCCGGGCAGGGTTTCGAATAATTGATTTATCGGACCCGGGTAGTGTTTCGAATAATTGATTTTGTAACCCGGTTTTATGAGTGTCCTCCTATGATTATTCTTTATAATTATTTATTTTTAGATCACGCGGTCGACGAAATCAAAGATCGCGATACCTTGTTTCAGGATTCGTCGGAAGAAGAGCGTAAAATTAATTATTTATACGGGACACGAGATAAATAACCCTAAAAAGTGGATGGAAATGTGTTAAGAAATGTCATTAGATAGGTAATGTTACCATACGGCCCCGGCCCAAAGGACAAAACCTGGACCGGACTTGACGGTTTAAAAAGGGGTGATTTTAAAGGATCGATGTGCGCGGATTGCCGCATTGTTAGCCGATACCAATATACTAACACGGATTGGCGGTTATCGAATACGGATACTTAAAATCGGTGGAAATTTTTTTTGAAGTATCCGCGCATACCAATCGATATTTAAGCGAATAGACTCTATCCCGACCTCACTCTGAACCTAAAAAAAATACTAGTCCATTATTTTTCACTAAAAAGTTAATGAGGAAGGAAAGTGAACTATTCGTGAAAACATATGAATAATTTTTATTATATCTTTTATAATTAATTTATTAATTTCGTCAGTTTATATTATCTTTTACAAAATCAATATAAATATTACCAATTAATCGTAATATACATTTAACACATTTATTTGAAATAACAATCAATCCTATTCCCTATTTTCCCTTTATATTTTTAAGGTTTGATCGATTCTAATTACAGAAAGAAAGAATGAATGAAAGAAAGAAAGAAAGAAAGAAAGAAAATAGTAAAATGAGTATACGAACCATAATAAAAGAAACTATTATGTTCATGCTTAAATATTTTTCGTATTTATTTATCTCGATTATTTATTTATTTTTTAAATAATAAAGTGGAAGATATCTCGAACTACGGCGGCATGGTGAAACATCTGGTTTCCCAGGTGAGGATCGGCATGGATCTCACCAAAGTGACCCTGCCCACCTTTATACTGGAACGCAGATCGTTGCTGGAAATGTTTGCCGACTTCTTCGCGCATTCAACTCTGTTTTCCAAGTAAAATGTCTAATTAAGATATATAAATTAATTTTAGATAAAAAATAATTTTACTGCATCCCAGATTATCATTTACTTTACCCTTTATCATGTTCGAAGGGTGACACAAACATCTAAATTGCCAGATGTTGTGTCTATCAGAGGGACACTCCGCCACATAAAACTTACATATTTCCTAATATTTGTACTCGCGCTAGCCCACCTTTTGTGAACCTTATGGCCTCCCCCTTAATTTAACTGATCTTTAAAATTTTTCTTTTCCTCTAAAGCGCTGGTATCAAAACCAGGAAATTCTAAAGCTAAAACCTATTAAATGATTATATTTAATATTCTTATATATTTATACCTGGAATCGATGAATGATCCAATAACCATTAATGCTTTTTTTTTATTGTCAGCATATTCTTGGTTCCATATTATCACGTCTTGTTCAATAATTTCAGCAAATCTTTACGTAATATCACCATTCCATTGGCTAAAAATAATATTATTGTATCATTTAATTTAATATAATTATTCTTACTCTTTTTGGGGAGAAATGCTTTATCCATTCTTTATCGCTATCAAAATTTAGAAACGTTTCACAGCAAAAAAAACGCAAATATGCGCAATTTAAACGAATGCGTTATTTGCGTTTTAAAACTCTATTAATCAATAAAGCTAAATGACTTAATAAATTTTTTTTTGCGATAAATAATGTAAAGATAAAGGAAACAAAGAACGATAAGTTATATTTTAAACATAGACTTTATGTCATTTAATGCACGATAGATTACTCGAAATTTACAGTTTTATGATAACTTGTTTTCACAATTTAAATCAATTTGTTCAGTTTTTAAATGTCATATTTTCGTATTTTTTTTGCTAGATTTTACGAAATGTAGTTGGGTTTTGGGTGTCAAATAAAATTTCTAATTTAAATTTAAAAAAAAAAAAAAATTGTAAAAATAATTAACTTGCGAAAATAATTTTATAAAAAAACGGTGAAAATTAATTTAAAAACTTTGAAAATAATATAAACAATTTTAAAAAAACTATTAAAATCATATTTTAAAGAAACAAAGAACCGTAGATATAACAATTTGTTTCCTATTATAAAGTGTTTAGGCATCAAACAAATTACAAATTTTACATACACATCATCATTTAAAAAGTAAATTTAATCGGTCTTACCGTGATTTCGGATTAGGTCCGAAAAACCGGACTGAACCGAACCGTTAATGTACATTAAGTGTTTCCTTAAAAAACATATTTTTTTTGGTTTTACCGTATAATAAATATAAAATAGTGGAATTTTTTTTATAATTAAAAATTTGTAGCTTTTAACAATTATTATCTGTTTGGGATTTATTCGAGAAATCATGCTATTTTGTGACCTTTCTGAGCCCGGATTTCCCTACCGGGGTTGCAAGGTCTGTGATATAATATATTTTATTTGAAGTATATGATCTATGCTTTTTTTCAAATTCTCCTTCAGCGTAACGGATAAGGAAACCCCGAAGGAACGCATGACGGAAATGGTCAAGTATTACTTGAGTTCCTTCCACGCCGGACGGAAATCCGCCGTGGCTAAGAAGCCCTTCAATCCCGTGCTCGGGGAAGTGTTCACTTGCTTCTGGGTCAACGCGACGGAAGATGACCGCGTCGATATCGAATCTACTCCTCACCCTACAGCCCGCGAGGAAAATAAGCGCGTTGACGTTAAAAAAGATGCCGCCATCGACAAAGTTTTTTTTTATTAATTTGAACTTCCGAAATTTTATTATCGTTTGATAAATTGGTTGTTGTATTTTTCTTTTGAAAGAAAGAAAGAAAAATTGATAGATAGATTGGTTGATAGATTGATTGATTGAAAGATAGATAGAAAAAGGTAGAAAGAATAAATACTATACTTATTCATGTGTTGATTCATAGCGCTTTCATTAAATTTTTGTGTGTAAACTTTCGTTACAAAAAAAATAAGAAATCTATATTTTTTTTTGTTCAACCACGCCTATCAATTTTTGACAAGACATTGTTAGACGAAGGCCCCGCCTTTTGGTGCGATAATGTCAACGATTTGACATTCGTAGCCGAACAGGTGTCTCATCACCCACCGAGTAAATATTTCGTTTATTTGTTTCATAAATAAATAATAATTGGGAATCTGTATGTTATTTAAAAAGAAAAGAATTAGGGAAAGTTTCAAAATTTTTAGGTATTTAATTACACAATAAAACGAACCCCAAAATCAGGGTTAAAAATTTTAAATTTTTATTGGAAATTTTGATAACAGGAACTTAATCCAAACCGATTTCCTAATGAGGGGTCCGAACCTGCCCCAGTTTCATATTTGCCCCGGGTCTAATGAGCTGTCCTTAAATTGGTCTCTGTTTGTTCTGGGGTTTCAAAATGCCCAACCAGACAATTCTAAATTTTCTGAACCCGGGATCGGGTTCACATCCCTGCCCAAAATCATCCCT